>NW_028253781.1:0-23661 GCF_964263255.1 Lissotriton vulgaris
AAAATGAAAACCTCATATCCTGTTTGCGAGTCCCACAACCGCTCCTTATATACTTCGATATATCCTGTTTATTGCTTTGCTCTAGTTTCTCCTGTTTCATGGACTGTTTTTGCGGCCGGCCATGATGGTTGTGGGCCTGCGCATGTACCTCCTTCTTTCATGAATAAAGGTTTAAAAAAAAAAAAAACAGCGAGTCGGGGGTACCTAGCTCACACCGGATGGTGAACTTCGATGTGTCTCGACCCTCTTCAACAGCGCAGTGAAGCCCTGCCCTGGCCTCCTTCGGCACTGTGGCAGCGCTTGCACAACTGTGTCCCACAATGTGAGTTTAACGGCCCAAAAGACATGCAGTGTTCACCGACCGCAGTCTGAAGCTAGCAGAAGAAAACAACATCATCCCAAATGGTCCAGCTTCTTGGATTCCCTAACTAGGGGAGCTGTAGGGAATGCACCTTTTGAGGTGGAGGCTTAGACCGCCAAGCTCTCGGGGGTAAGGGTTTTGGGAGAGGAAAGACAGGTCACCCGGGGCCAGGCGGTGGTGTCGGGCAATCATCCATTCCACAAGAGCCACTGCGCTGGGCTTGGACCAAGTGCTCAGAAAGATGTCAGTGAGGACCTCATTAAAAGGCAGCAGGGGCTCCGAAGAGGCTGCTGCCGGCTGAAGCACCTCAGTCAGGAGGATAGTACTGACTGCCACCTTAGGAAGCTCGAGGCCAGGGCCTCAGTCACCCTACGCAACACCACAGCGTAGGAGGCTCCCTCCTCCGTAGCCACAGTAGGTGGGGAATTATACGGAGGTCTGGGGAGGTATCCAGACCACTGGCATCACCCAACTCCTCTCTCCAGCCCGGCTCTTCAAGTTGAACTGCAAGAGGGTCAACAGACCCCTCACAGTCCTCCTCACCCTCCGCTGGCTGCCACTCAGGGCAGTAGGGAATGCCAGGGATGAACAGTGGGATGAAAGTACCCTCTGACCTCGGTCCGGCACGGTGTCAAAGTCAGTGGTGAGGCTGGGGTTGGTGCGGGCAGGGGGGCGCAGCCTGTGTCGCCACTGGGAAGGTGACCTGAGGTCGAACGGCAACAATCCGGAACCAGGCCTGGATCCATGGGGGCACTGCAGCGCCGGGGCCGGAGCCGCGGGCATCGAAGACCTAGAGCCCCCAGCCGAGTCCACTGGGCCCGAAGGTGCACCGGCGAAGTGGAGCTGCCCAAAGATGGAGCGGAGGGCTTTGTCTGCGATGGACGGCGTGGGATCGCACGCCAGGAAGAAGTTCAGAGAAGCGCACTTGTATGTAGGAGAAAAATGAACGTGTAGATCACGGATTGGAGGTCTGGAATGCGATAAAGGAAAGCATGATCAAGGATATTGGGGAATATACGGCAACAATTTACAAGGATCTTTACTTATCCGGGGAGTTTGATGAAGAATTACCGGGAAGGAAGTAGACCGGTATTGAGGTGAATTCTGACCTTTAGTAAGAGGAAGACCGCCCTGAAGAAATTGTGGGGAACTCCCTATACAACAAAACACGTGTTGGCTGGGCAAACGAAAGAAAATAAAGAATACGGAAAAGAAGACTTGTGCATTATATTGTATATTTGAAATGTAATATCGAATGTGTGCTCAGGGTTATGGTTATTATGATTTATTAGATCTGTATTTAAGGAGGTAGGCTGATTCCTCCTTCCCTTGGAGCTCAACAATATATAGCATTGTACAAACCCGTGATAAGTGAGCGCCAGGAATCAACCCACTAGATTATCACCCTATTGAATAGACCTACAGTCTGGCGTAAGCCTATCTTCAACAGCCAGTATTTGAGATTGGGGAAGACTGGCGTCTCTGATTTCCGCGGATGAGCTGCAACCCCCGCCATCACCCATCACCTAGGTGAACACCTGGTAAAGCCAAAGGGGAGCACGACAAACGCAAAGTGCTTGTTATCTGGATGTGAACATATGCGTCCTGCAAGTCCTGCGCTAACATCCAGTTTTGTCTTGTTTTTTTTTTTCTCTCTCTCTCTCTCTCAAAACTCACCAGTCCGATGTTATGGACCACAAGTGGGGCAGGTGATGGCAGATCCTGGTCCTCATGATGATAAGAGTGCAGACTTTAACAGGGTTTGGAGGCTGGTGGCTGCGGCTGCCTGGAGTAGTGTCCTGACCTGACCACTGACTGCCCGACGCACTGGGTCTTTGTGTTCCGCGTCCTCAACTATGCAGAGGCTGGGCAGCTTGCATACCACAGTGCTGGGGGGGTAAAGACGCAGCTGGTAGCCCCTTCCGTGGCCAATTAAGGAGGAATAAGGCGGATAGTGGAAGACAAGGGACCATGGAAAGTCTCAAGGACGTGACCATAACCCTACTGTCCGTAAAGTGCTCCAGCGCGGACTCTGTCTTGTCTGCAAAGAAATGGGAGCATCCATAAGGTATGTTTGAACATCCCCATCAAAGCCGGCAGTCCTCAACCAGGCCGTAGGGCTACTGTCGAAGAAACCACTCTGCCCAGTGAGTCGATGGGTGTCCTGCCCACATCTAATGGTGAACTTAGCAGTATCCCTCCCGTCTGTAACAGCCTGGAAGAGCACGGCTCAGGTCTCTTCCGGAACCATTGGCAGCACCTGTGCAACCGTATCCCACAGTACATGGGAATAGCAACCCAGAAGGCATGTACCGTTCATAGACCACAACACCAGGCTGGTGGAAGAAAAGATTTTCTTCCCTAAGTTGTCCAGCCTCTAGCTTGGATTCCAGATTCGGCAGTGCGGTTAGGAGTGCATCAGGTTACGTGGGAAATGGAGGCTTGGTCCACCAAGCTATCCAGGTTAGGGTGGTCTGTGAGGAATTTAGGGTCCCCTAGAGCGAGGAGATGGTGGTGGGCTATTGTCCTTTTCACAGGAGCCCCTGTGTTGGACTTGGATCGGGTCTCAAGCAGGACATCAGTAAGTGCTTCATTAAACGGGAGAAGCGGTTCTGAGGGGGACCCCATCGGCTGAAGCACTTGCATCAAGACAATAGTCTTGACTGCCATCAAGGGCAAGCAAAGGTTCAGGACCTTGGCCACCCTCCTCACAATCATTGTGAATAAAGCTCTCTCCTCCGTAGCCATGTTAACAGGAGAAAGCATGCCAGTATCAGTAGTAGTATCCAGTTCGCTGGCCTCCACCAAATCCTCACACCAGTCCATGTTGCTATCATACGGCTGGTATTCTTGAAAGCCCGTCGACCCTCCCATCCCTCACCAAGTCCTAGCCCATAGGAATAAGACTCTGGCTCGGGCCTGGAAAGCATGGCTCCAATCGGCTTCGGGCAATGCCCCTGCAGCTCAGTGTTGTAGTCTAGGATATAAATGGGGATGATGCTGCTAGTGGGCGCCAGCAGTGCCAGGAGCGTCAGCCTCAATGGCAAGACTAGCGCTGATCGGGATCCATCTGTGGATCCCTGGGGCCTGGCTGGAGCGAGAGCTGTGACAGTGGTTGCAGTAGAAGCCCCTCCCAAACCCACAGGGCCTGAAGGCACGTCAAAGGGAACGGGCCGCCCAATATAAGATGGGCATAGGCTCAAAATTCTTTTCATTTTTTGCGAGTCGCTCAGGCTTCCGGAATCTCAGGGAGACGCAGAGTCAGCCCAGGTACTGGCCCAACCATGCAGTCAGGCCTCAAGTGACGACACTCCCTTGTCTCCTCGGTCGACAGATAAGGAAGTTGAAGCACAAGCTGAACTTACCCGAATGGCCCGACAACTTTGAGTGCAAGGAGGTTCTTGGAATCCGCCAACGTACTCAGGACCTTCCTCTCGACCAAGATTTGGATCGTAGCAGAGCCCCCAGCTGTGCTGCGAAGAGCTTGAGGGAGCACTCCCTCAAGGCCTTATGGTGCATGGCGCGGCAATCGGAGTAGGCCTTTGGGTCATGGATGTGCTGAGGCACAACACGAAAACATGGTGCAGGTCCCTCGCCATCATCAATCGGCGACAGGCGCAACAGGGCTTGAAGCTGGTATTTTATCTATAACATTCATGCCACACTAGAAGGGGATTTTTTTTTTTTAACTGACAAAATGTCAAAAAAAGTTAGTCAAAAACGGACTATGGGGTAGCTCTTCCCGGATCTACACCGACTAGCATGGAAAAAAAGCCCCAAAAAAGTGACATTAACATGCTGGGGTGGCATCTATAAAAGGCACTGCGCACGTCACTCGCCGCGGACGGCCACGCCATGAGGAGCCGAACAACGCCACCTACCAGAGCACAGGGTACGGTCACAAAATAAATTTCGGACCAGTCAGACATCTGGGGTTGATTGTAAGGTAAGGAATCTACGGCTAGAAGTCTCTACCAGATCTCACCATTAATGTTACAAAAGTTCCTTCAAGAGATCAGTTCTGTAGAATACCTTGCCTATAGATCTAAGCAAAGAGGCAACATAGCTATTTTTTATTTAGACCTTAATGATTACATAGTACTTGATAAATGTAAAAGATTTACAACATTGGTAGAGGAAACATTGTCTTTATAAAAATAGTGAATAAGCGTGACCCTTCTAGAACCTTAATTCGAGAGCGTAAATATTATCAAACCCAAGCGATTTGTCAAGTCTGTGGCAGTTAACAGTCCTTTTTACTGATATTAACAAATCTTATTTGGATCTACCATGATTAGAGGGAGGAAAAGAGACTGCAAAAGAAACAGAGCCACCTTAAAATGGAGTACTTATTGTCCAATCATCCATCTCCACAGGAAGTTGCATAATTGCATTTTTCATCATCTATCTGCACAGGCAGTGGCTTCACTTTTTGCCTTCTCCAATCAGCTCTTTAGGGAGTCTAAATGCCCAGGCGTCAACAGCAAAGGGTGGCCATAAACAAAGGCATTTACAGTTTGGAGCTGTTGGAGCTAATAGACATGGGCATGAATCCCTGTTCTGCTGAACCTTACAAGGAAAATTATAATCAAGTGCATCACCCACCCTCCAATACTGCCAATACCCATATTTACACCCAAACCTAGATGACCCAGACTGCCACAGAGCATTTGCACTACACATCACAAAGATTCAACCTCATATAAATCCCATTGCTACACACACAAACACCAGAACACACATTCCAACACATGCTCATTAGCAATGGCTCTGAAGTACTCCATGTCCCAGACTTTGCAGACCTCATCTTCTATCACAAGCTTGACTATTGCAAAAATATGCTTCACCCCACATCTTCGAACATCCTAGATGTTCTCCTTTTTACAGGCTTTAGAATTCATTATGAGGACTGTGCACATAAGGGAGAAGGTTTTGCTTTCATCCATACATCCTCCTGGTCCTGCACCCTAGGCAAGCAAATAACCCCATGCAGCTGCTGATACACCAGTGCGCACTCACTGCATCTCAGACTGCCATTTTCCCTCTCCTCTACAAGCCATATGAGCAGAACAAAAACGAAATTGATGAATTCCCAAATCTCCTTGCCACTTTATCAACTCAATATTCCCACATCACTCTCCAGGCTGACTTTATCCTCCCAGACAACATGGGCTTAAAAAAACAAAAAAATAAACCTCCTCAATCTCTTCGAGACTCTCAACATAGCACACCATTCTACACAACCAACACACTCCAAATGCCCCATCCTCAAACTTGTTTTCACAACATTACCAACAATCCAAAGCAAACTACCCATATCTCTGGACAGGATCAGTCACTTTATCATCCGTAATTGCGTGCTAAGTGTCCTACCAACCAACCAACGATTACCCCAAAAGAAAAGGCCAAACCTTCAGCTCCTTCAAGGGCTTCTCCATAGATAAGCTAATGTTTTAACGCACAAGTTACTTACCTTCGGTAACAATATATCTGTAAGAAACAGTAGTTAGTGTTAGATTCCTTACCTTACCCCAGGCGTCAGACTGGATCCGGAAAGTTTTCGGCAGCAGTACCCCTGCGTGTCGGTAGGCATTGTCTGTAGCTCTGTGTCCTTCGTCGGCGTCGTGATTGCCGGGATGATGTCAGAGTACTTAGACGCCGTTCTATACATAGCTTCCCGTGCCAGGAACGCAGAGCCATGCAAGAAACCGACACTGGTGCCATGAAACTAGGGCCCTGAAAGGGATGACCTGAACCCAATATATCGGTTCGCAGAACAGGGAGGATGGGTCGGGAGGTAAGGAATCCAACATTAACTACTGTTTCTTACAGATATATTGTTACCGAAGATAAGTAACTTGTGCATCTGAAAGAAACAGGTTAGTGTTAGATTCCTTACCTTAGAATAGATACCCTAGCAATACCAACCCCGGTGGTGGGTCTGCGAACCAAGATAACACCAGAAACTTCTGGAGAACGGAACGGCCGAAAAAGCAATCTCTCCGGACTTGGCTGTCCAGGCAGTAGTGCTTAGCAAACGTGTGCAGCGAGGCCCACGTAGCTGCCTGACAGATGTCCTGCAAGGGGACTCCCTGACCCGGGGCAGTAGTAGCCGCCGTGGCCCAAGTGGAATGGGCGCGGAGCCCCACAGGAGGCTCCTATTTCGCTAAGGAGTAACAGGCCTTGATGCACAAAACGACCCACCGAGAGATGGTCCGTTTGTGCACCGCCCGTCCCTGCTTAGCGCCCACGTAACCAACAAAGAGCTGGTCGTCTACCCAGAACTGGCGTGTGCGGTCTAGATAGAAGGAGCGCGCACTTTTTGGGTCCAGATGGTGGAGCCTCTCATCCTCTTTCGAGGGATGCGGAAAGCAGGTGGGCAAGGTGATGGCCTGCCCGATATGAAAGGCTGTAACAGCCTTGGGCAGGAAAGAAGGACGAGTTCTCAAGACAACCTTGTCCGGATGGACAGAGAGGAAAGGAGGCTTAGAACAAGGTTCAGGTCCCACTGAGGCATCACAAAAGGAACAGGAGGGAACGTGTGTGTGATGCCTTTCAAGAATCTATGTACAACATGGGACTTGAAAAGAGAAGGCTGAAATGGCAGAGAGATAGCCTTTGATAGTGCCCCGAGCAGAGCTCTGGTGGGCAAGAGAAAGAAGGAAGAGGAGAACCTCTGAAAGGGGGTCAGAAAGGGGATCCACAGCCTTTGCAGTGCACCATGCCACAAATTTGTTCCACCTGCAGGCGTATACCGAATTTGTGGAGGGACGCCTGGCTGCCAGAATCATATCACAGACTTCAGGAGGCATGTCAAATGGCCTCGAATGTCGCCGCTCAATCAGGGGATTGACTGATATGCTGCGTAGCTCGTGATACCGGTACCTTCGTGCCCAGTCCAGAGCCACAAGGATGACTTGAGCCCGGTCGTGCCTGATCTCCTTCAGCACTCTGGGCAGAAGTGGTATAGGTGGAAAGGCGTACAACAGACCGAAGCTCCACTTGCGACGAAAAGGGTCTCTGAGCGAGTGCCGCCTTGAAAATTCCAACGCGCAGAACTGATGACATTGAGCGTTCTCTTCGATGGCGAATCGATCTAAGCAAGGCTAACCAAGGCTCTCCCCTCTGCTGAAAGAGACCTTGCGCCACATCAGAGTTCAGATGCCATTTGTGATCCATCATGCACAGACGGCTGAGTTTGTCCGCCCTGGCGTTCAGGGAAGCAGGTGTTGAACCACCAGGGTGATGCCCTGGCGTTCCAGCCATGTCCAGAATCGCAGAGTCTCTTGACAAATGGTTCACGACCCCACCCCGCCCTGTTTGTTGCAGTACCACATGGCGATGGTGTTGTCCTTGAACACCTGCACTACACTTTCCCGGACAGAGGGAAGGAATGCCTTTAGTGCAAGCCGGATTGCCCGCAGCTCCAGAAGGTTGATATGGAGACGGTACTCCGCCGGAGACCAGAGGCCTCTGATCTCCGCCTCTCCCATGTGGCCCCCCATCACAGGAGGGACGCATCCGTCACTACTACGTGCTCCGGTTGGGGTAGAGAGATGAATCTGCGGCTGACCCAATCACGGTTCGTGAGCCACCACTGCAACTGTCTCGCAGGGCCCTCCAAGATCAGGATGTGGTCGGACAGGTTGCCCTGATGGTGTGCCCGCCGAAACTTCAGGTCCCACTGCAGAACCCGTATCCACCACCTGGCGTGATGCACCAGTAGGATGAAGGAGGCCATCAGCCCCAGGAGCCGCAGCGTCAACCTGACCGAGGCGCGGGATAAAGGCTGAAAGATCGGAATCAGAGCCTGAATATCCCGAACCCGCTGCTCGGGAGGATAAACCCGAAACTGCGCCGAGTCCAGAACCGCTCCGATTAAGAGGAGCTTCTAAGAGGGGAACAAGTGTGACTTCGGCACCTTGATGGAGAACCCCAGCAGGTGCAGGAGGTTGGCCATAGTCTGGAGGTGGAAGACGACTGTCTAGGGCGAGCCCGCCTTCAACAACCAGTCGTCGAGATAGGGGAAGACAGGAGCCCCTGATCTGCGCAGATGAGCTGCGACCACCGTCATCACTTTCGTGAACACCCGAGGGGCACTGATAAGGCTGAAGGGGAGCACGGTAAACTGAAAGTGCTCGTGGCCTACCATGAACCGCAGGTAGGGCCGGTGGGCCGGCAGGACAGGGATGTATAAATATGAGTCCTGCAATTCCAACGCTACCATCCAGTCTCCAGGGTCTAGGGCAGCTAAGACCTGAGCCAACGTCAGCATCTTAAACTTCTCCTTCCAAAGGAAGCCGTTGACGTCCCGGAGGTCCAAGATAGGGCGCAGGCCTCCTTTTTCTTTCTTGGGAACCAGAAAGTAGTGGGAATAACAACCAGGTCCTACTTCTGGCCCAGGAACGTGCTTGACAGCCCCCATGGCCAAGAGGGCCGTAACTTCCTCCTGCAGAAGCTGCAAGTGATCCCCCGACATGAGGTGGTACTGAAGTGGCATGTCTGGAGGTGTCTTCTCGAAGGGGAGGGAGTAGCCCCTTCGGACGATTTGCAGCACCCACCTGTCCGACGTGATGGTACACCAGTGGAGGAGGTGATGGCAGACCCTGCCCCCCCCCACTGGTGTCATATGGGTCTGAAAGCTCGGACTAGGAAGGCTTTGAGGCGACGCCTGCGGCTCCGGCGGACCCGCCTGGCGTTGTCGCCCCAAGCCTCAGCCGCGTCATGTGACCGGCGTGGGGAGTCGGAAAAGCGCTGCGCCTCTTCGACTCCTTTTTGGAGTGCCTCGACTCACCGAAGGACTTGGAGCCCGACGAGTGGTGATGGCTCGACGAGCGATGACAGCGGCTCCGCGACCGGTCCCTCGACTTCCTCTTCGACCGGTACCTAGAGTGACGCAGAGCCGACTGCCGGACCTCGAGTAATTTACGGGACCGCTCCCGTCTAGCCTTCGACGTCAAAGCCCGACAGTTGGGGCACGACTGGTCGTCGTGGTCAGCCCTGAGGCAGTAGAGACACTGACGGTGGGGGTCGGTCACAGACATCAGGCGGTAACAGGCGTCGCACGGCTTGAAGCCAGGCATCCCTACGGCACCGGGAGTGGAAATCGACTTGAAAAAAGAGATCCAAAATAGATCAAAAAGTTAGTAAAAAAATGACTAAGAGTACTGCTCTTCCAGGATCTGCCCTAGCTGGCGCGGAAAACAGAAGAACTGAGGTCCGCGCGCGCGGGTGGCTTCTAAGTACTCCGACAACGTCATCCTGGCGATCACAACGCAGACGACAGACGCGGAGCCGCAGACAACGCCTACCGACGCGCAGGGGTACTGCTGACGAAAACTTTCCGGATCCAGTCTGTCGCCTGGGGATATTCTAAGGTAAGAAATCCAACACTAACCTGTTTCTTCCAGATCCATCTCTTAGTCAATCAACTACAGATCTGATGCCAACACTCTTGTAAGAAAACGTTAAAAATTTTTGGGAAAACTATATGAATATAACACCCAAATTAAAATACACAAGTGCAAGCCAAAACCTTCAGCACACTGGTACTTTAAAGACCTTATTGACAAATGATCCATCCACAGAAAGGAAAGAACATGGAAAAAAAAACAAATCTCCAGATGACCTCACAATACTGAAGTCGCTATGTGCAATACGTTGGCAGATCATCACACCAGCCAAAGTATTATACCAACTCCATCAACGAAGCCACAAAGAGAAGCAACACTTTTGAAGACTCAATCCCCTGCCACACTCACCTATCCCTCACTCCATGGAAAAATGCAATGTCATCAACATCCTTCATTCAGTGAAAAATGGAGAAGATCCAATAGCACATCAATAACACCAACCCTGCGATGTCTTGTGCCCACCCCTTGCTACAGAGTCCCGCAATGGTCATCATTCAAAGCTCTATCCCTCACAGATCTAGCTGACATTCTCAACTCACTCAAAGTCACTTCTTATGAATAGATCTTTCTCTTGCCCTTCATCAAAGCTCTCCATGGGGTCTTTCTCTCAACCTTACTCACCATCGTCAAAGCCTCCCTCACTCAAGACATTATCCCAGAAACTCAAAACAGGCAAGATCGTTCCACTCCCAAAGAAACCTACACTAGACCCAAATGACCATACCAACTACAGGGAATACACTCATCAACCTTTCACAGCAAGATCATTAAAAAAAGCTGTCCTTGTTCAACTCCACAATCATAACGCTAATCATCTCCTGCATCACTACCAGTCTGGCTTTAGTTCATGCTGCAGCCTGGACATCGTTTCCTTACACATCGCAAATATTGCCCTCCAAGCCACTATATGAGGATGGCACTTGCCTCCTGATACTGCTGGATCTCTGAGCTGCCTTCGACACAATCAACCATCCCACCCTCATACGAACCTTGAGTCCTGATTGTGATTCACCAGCAATTTCCCTCTATAGCTCTACTCCTATAGTTCCAACTGACACCAGTTTGTTCACATAGGCTCCTCCAGATACCAAAAGATCCACATCATTTGTGGAGTTTACCAGGGTTCCATACTGTTTCCTGTTGTTAACATTAATATGGAGCCGCTTGATGCCCTACTCACAGATAACTGCATCAAGACTCGCCAAAATGTTGATGTTACACAACTCTCCTTAAGTCTCCCATGCACCACACATCTAATACCTTAAACACTGCCTGCATATCATCCAGACCTGGCTGTCCAGCTCCTACATTAAGCTTAAACCTCCCCCCCAAAAATTGTGTAATAAGATTGTCATAACATTGCACAATGTATCTCAAATATGCTCGCATTTTAAATACCACTGTTGTGAATGACTATGTATTAGTTTACTTTTAATCAAACAAACACAGAAAATTTGAAAAAGAACATCATGGATAAACTTACCCTGGCAGAGTTTTACAATTCCAGTTATAATGATGGCAATAAGTGCAATGACTTTGGCATACGTAAATACATCCTGTGCTCTTGTTCCCCATTTAACATATGCACAATTTATAAATGTCAAAAGACCTAAAGTAGAAATGAAGGAAAACAAGAGTTATTCAATTTGGTTCATCTTTTACAAAACCTTAAAATGTTATACATACACATACAAATATATATGCAAGGAACTCCGTCTTTGAACATCCAGGCTTCAGGAAAGACTAACACGGACAAAGCAAATTGCGTGCAAAGAGGTATTTTATTCCATAGTAACACCACGCACCGCCATGACGCGTTTCAGCCCCAGTAAAGGCCTTGATCACATGACGCTGTCAGGGAGAGCCATCAAATTTAAAGTGCAAGTACTGTGTATCACGTGACCATAGGGCCAATGGACATAGAAAACATACATTATTGCATTATTACATGTATGTATAACAATCATAGTTCAACTTTGGTGGATTTGAACTGTCATATAATTTAAATAGATGTGCAAAACCTGCTGTAGTGCAAAGAGCATATTGTGCAAATAGACAACTCGGCTGTATCCCCATACTGGGGTCAGCAGCACGAATGGTATTGATTACCCAAGTAAAGTGCATATTAGAATACTTTTGTCCAGATGGCAAAGCCAATACCCAAGAATGTTGCCTCTGAAGCATTGTGCAAAATACACGCAATAGTGCAAAATAATACGGCTCAGTGCAAATATGCAAATATCATATCGCAAAATTTTACCATGGAAAGTTCCATCGTAAGCAAGTCAAAAAACTAGATGACAGGGTAAATTACATAAAAACCCACTAATAGCAGATGTATGAAGAAATAAATTAATAAATACATAAATAAATACATAAGTCCATACTAGTCCATATCTGTGCAAAAATTGCAGTAAAGCCCTGTTGCATCATACCCATAGTGGATCACAGAACGCATGCATTGTCTTGTAAACTGGCAGATCCCTTAAACAGGCCATAACCCATAGGATTTATGAAATAGAAAAGAGAATTTAAAATCAAAATAGTCTGATTAAAATATTAATTTGCTTTTCAAATGACAAGTCATTTGTGAAACCAACCTCTAAAATACATAATAAATACTTATTTCATGATAAATATCTAGATGCACTCGGTAGTGGTTTCGTATAGGTTTCCTTGCACCACTTAGAAATTAACACAATATAGTTAACGCGATGCTTGTTAGACGGTGCTAAAAGGTAAAGGGAACCACTATTCCTCTTTAAAACTGGCTGCTGCCTCAAACATTTACAATACTCCCTAGCACAAGTGATATTGCAATTCAGGTCATATAAATCAATGTTTCCATCAATTTTGTCAATACATAGGAGAAATACATTCTCTTCTTTGTAGTTCAGTTTCAAGTTTATTCTTGCGCGGTTTGTTCTGGAAACTTTCCCACAGCCGACACGTGTTTCGTCGTATTGGGAATGTAACTCACGACTTTTTCAAGGCTATTTCCAGTTCTGTTCTCTTGTATGTGTAATGCGGTGATAATTCCAACCCGCATATGGATTCTGTGGGGGTATCCGTTTCTGGTCTAGTTCCTTTTGTTTGGCCTTTCTATGACTTCAAAACGATGCAGGAAGCTTTCGTCTTCCTTCTCGTAAATTCGGAGGACCCCGGTTCACTCGTAGCAAAATCTTGACATCAAAATCAAAATCAGAGGCTCTCTAAGACATGAGACTTGTTCTTATTGGTTTTTATATTAAGATTGTTGCAGTATTCAACCATCAGATTCCAAAACATTGGCATGTAGCAATAGCTGTATTTCTGAGCCATTTATCTGAAGGACATCAGAAAAGTTTAGATGTATACACTGGACGGGAGAGGTGCAAAGAGGAAGCCGTTTTACACCAGTATCAACCTGGAATTTTGTTGCCAGTTCACCTGGCGAGCTGTACAGAACCTAAATAGTTCTGTTAATGAGCAGTATCATAGGTGAAATACACTAGGAGCATATTAGGATGGACTTCTTCAGCTTTGACGATAGTTGTCCTCTATGGACTAGGATAAAGGCTTGAGAAAAGTCAGTGATGGCCATCTACAGTAGAGTTCGTTAACTGGCAGTTTATTTGCCAATTAAAAAATAATAAATGTCTGGGTAGTTTTAAAACAGGCCACTCTAAAACCTTCTTGAATCAGTGCATGGATGTTACGATCCTCTAACCACACTTTGATTACGACCAGCACAACCTGGGTGAATATTTTGGTGAGAGATCAAGTCTCCTGAGATACCCACTATAACAAAAAATGCAGCAAGTCTGTCAGCAGAACCCTGCCCTTGTGAAATCGCTCTGCCCTAGACCAAGTAATCGAATCACTCAGTTCAAGACATTTAGCTGTACTGTCCTTTACAAGTGATTACCTCCCCAGCACTAGTGTTAGGATGACTACTCCTTAGCTGCCAGCCTCCTCACTGTGGCCAACTTAGTAAAATGATGTCAATATAGAGTCGCCCAGAGATGCTTACAGTCTCAAATGAGTTATGGAATAGGGGTACTAGTTGGGTCGTCACCCCAACATACATTTTTTCATAAAGGCTTTCTTTTGTAAATAGGCTAGATTCCAACCTCCCCTTCCATTTACTTATCCACAGGATGTAGAAACAGGTTTATTACATTCATTGGTACCAGTCGCCCTACTGAACTGATCGCTCACAGCCTTACTGCTCTAACAAAAAGTATTATCTTAAATGAAACATGAGCTATAAAGTTCCCATGCAAAATAGGGCTCAAGCCAAAACAAGCACAGGCAAAGCAAACAAATATCACCTATAAGTGAGCTATTTGCTTTGCCAATCAGGTGGCGATGGAGAATGGAAGGGTGGGAGAACTAGGGAGGGACAGATCTGTTTAAATTTTTCTTTAAAACATACGTTATCAGGCAGGCAGTACTGGGCATGTAAGAGCTTTTTTCTTAAGTCGGTTGGTGGTGGGGGGAATTTGCAAGATGGACAACGAGGGGGTGGCCGGATAATAGCAAAACTGATAGGAGGGGATTAAGGGGGGGGGGAGGGGGGGGGGGGTAAATTAAGAAAAATGGGAAATAAGCAACACGACCAGGGGATGGGTGGGGTAAGAGGGGAATATGCAGCAGGGCTGGCCTTGGTGGGGATTAGGCAAAAGGGCAAGAGGTGGGAGAGGAAGAAGCAACAAAGATGGGGGTGAGAGCAGAAGAAGCAACACGGACGGGAGTGGGAGGGAAAGATGCAATAAAAACGGTGGTGGGGGAAGAAACAGCACTGACGGGAGCAGAAGGAGCAGCACAGACGGGGAAGCAGAAGAAGCAGCACAAACGGGGAGGGGAAGAAGCAGCACAAACGGGGAGGGGAAGAAGCAGCACAGACGGGGAGGGGAAGAAGCAGCACAGACGGGGAGGGGAAGAAGCAGCACAGACGGGGAAGGGATGAAGCAGCACAGACGGGGAAGGGATGAAGCAGCACAGACGGGAAAGTAACGAAGCAGCAGAGACAGGGAGGGGGAAAAAGCAGCAGAGACAGGGAGGGGGAAAAAGCAGCATAGACATGGAGGGGAAGTAGCAGCACGGACGGAGGTGGGAAGGGAAGAAGCAACACGGACAGAAGAAAGAAAATACATTTAAAAATAGTACCTCGGGGGCGTGGCCAAGATGGCGGGCTGAGAGGTCGCACTTGCCGAGAGCTCCCGGGCCCCTGAAACCCGGCACCGTTTGCAACCGCTGATTCCCCCCCGGATCAAGCGGTGACTGCGCCTGGTGACCCCGGTGGTGATGTGGAGTGGCCATTGAGCTTTGTCGCCTCGCCGGAGGTGCGAATCTGACCGAAATAGCCCGAGGCGGAGCCCGCTGGGCGATCCCGAGGCCGCGAGGCTTCCAGGCTTGGGGTCTCGACGGCGTGCTCAGCTACCTGTGGCGTCCCGTTGGAGTGTCTGGGCCGAAGTGGCCGGATAGGTGCCGGCGGAGGCTTCGCCGGTGGAGCGGAGCCGAACGGAGGAAGTCGGAGAGAGCGGAGCCGAGCGGAGGAGATCGGGGGAGGCGGAGTCGGCCTCCGGCCACTACGCAAGACCGAGGCCTGGAGAGACCTAGCCTCGTGCGGCCGTTCCGGCCGAGCCCTGGTAGTGGAGGAGCAGTGTTAAGCCCCCGGGGGTGTTAATCTACTGGGAGTGCCGGCCCCGACTGCCTCAACCTGCCCTCCGGCGGTGTTTTTCACTACTGGACCCGCGACGGAGGTAGGCCTCACTCCCTGGGCGTTGGCCTATTGACTGTAACAGGCGGCCATTTTGTGATCCCCGGACCGGCTGCCCGGCTTTGCTCGGGACCTCCATGTGACGGAGCTTTCTGGCCGGAGTATAGCAGCCGTGGCACTGGTCACCTCTTCACCGAGCGACGGCCATAGCTGATTCCCGCACCGCCAGGATGTCGAACGCTAGGGGCCAGAGGAGGGGTGATCGGACTTTGCCGGACATGTTGGGGTGCAGGGCCCTACGCAGCGGAGGGAACCAAACAGCCACGACCTCCCCGGCCCCTTCCAGAGGTGCTGAAGGCGGTGAACCCCCGGTGACGCGATCGTTCCTGGAGTCGCTGTTTAGCTCCTTGCGGGAGGATTTTCAGACTTTGAAGCAGGAGATGGCCGGGGAGGTTCGCGAGATTCGGCGAGAGGTGGACTCCCTGGGAGAACGTGTCAACACCGTGGAAGAAGCAGGTCACTCCAGGGACGAGGAAATCACCCACCTGCAGCAAGAGGTCCTGCGGCTGCGGGAGCAACAGATCGAGCTGCTGGCCCACGCCGAGGACCTCGAAAATCGAAAATCGGTCCAGGCGGAACAACATCAGGGTCCGGGGCGTCCCGTCGGGCGAGGAAGGGGAGGACGTGACCGCATACCTGGAGGCCATCTTCCGTTCGATTCTGGGGGAGTCGGAAGACTTCCAGGTTCGCATAGACAGAGCGCACAGAGTGGGCCGCCCCCGCAGAGCAATGGCGCCCCCCCCAGACATCTTGGCCTTCCTGCCGGACTTCCCCCTAAAGGAACGGATCCTTCGCGAGGCGCGGCGGCAGCAGCCTTTCCGATTCCGCGATCGCCCGGTGGCCTTCTATCAGGATTTATCTACGGTCACACTGCAGAAAAGAAAATCCTTCAAAATCGCCACGGACTTCCTTCGGGAACAGGGGACACAGTACTCTTGGGGGCACCCTTTCCGCCTGATTTTTCGGTGGAACGGCATATTGCACCAGCTCCGGTCCCTTCAGGATGTCTGCACAGTATTGGGCATCACGGCAACGGATACAGACACCCCGACACCGCGCCGCAGACGCAGCACCCGGGACGGTTGGCAGCAGGCGGGGGAGAGGCGCTCCCCGCCGCCGGAGCGGCCGGACTCACCCACGATTCGGGCGGATATGTCGGCCGCCATCCAGGAGGCCTCCAGAGCGACGGCGATCGGTGAAGTGGCCCTGACGGCCTGAACTCACTACGGGGGGAGTCTGCATTGGCCTTTTCTTATCGCAGGTGCGGGGGTTTTGGGAGCGGGTGGGGCGGGATGGCGAGTGCAGGTGTTGGTGGCTGGACGTCCACTAAACTGACTTTCCACGGCCTTGTCTGTAAAGGACCGGACTGGGACAATGACTTCTTTCTATGGTTTGAGAAGCGGGGGACAGGAATGCGAATTGCAGGGGGATGTTTTGAGTTTGGGGGTTAGCGAGGGGACTGGGAGTTGGGAGTGGTGTGGGGTTGGGTTTGTGATGTTCTCGGGGAAGGGGGGGGTTTCTTCTGTTGTGGAGTTGTGGGGTTCGGGGTCTGTACTGTGCCGCAGAGATGCCTATGTTGTTGCGCGCTGGGGTTTCGTGAAGTGGCTTCTGTGTTCGCTTGCTGGGCCTTGCCCGCTTATGTGCATTTTGTTGGTTTCCCTCCTTGATGGCTCTTAAAGTTGTCACTCTGAATGTGAAAGGGCTGAACAATCCGGTTAAAAGGCGAGCGGTACTGTCTCTGCTAGAGAATTCCCAGGCGGATGTCTGCCTGTTACAAGAGACCCACTTGCTGGCAAAAGACTGTCCCAGAATGCGTACCCCTAAGTTCCCCACGCAGCTTTTTTCCTCCAGCGCTTCCAAAACGGCAGGGGTTGCACTTCTGTTCTCCAGGGGGTTCCGGGGGGAGATCTTACACAAAGTGGCGGAGCAGAAAGGGAGGCTCTTGGCGTACAGGATTAGGGTGGGGAGCTTGGTGCTGACTGTAGGCTCTATCTACGGCCCCAATGACCGCCAGGAGCAATTCTTGCATAGGGCATTGGATGATGTGGCATCCACCTCTGACAGGCACATAGTGTTGGGGGGGGATCTGAATCTGGTTTTTGATGCGGCGCTGGACAGGTCTGTGCAACGGCGCCACCAGTTGGGAGAGCTTTCGGGCTCGGTTCGCACCCGACTTGAGGAGCTGGACTTGCATGACATGTGGCGCCACCTCCACCCTACTACCCGCGCGTACTCTTACTTCTCCCACGCACACAAGTCTTATGCGCGACTAGACCATTTACTCGTGTCGGGACCGATGCTCGTTTCCGCCTTGAACGCTGACATGGGGGTCCTCTCTCTTTCCGATCATGCGCCGGTAGAAGGCACCTTCAACCTACCCCCGGTGGCCCGGCCGAGGGGGGTTTGGCGACTCCGGGACACATTATTGCACAAGCGGTCGACGGTGGAGCAGATTCGCGCGGCCATCGCGGAATTTCAACGCGTAAATGACAATGACGACACCTCCCGCGCGACGCAATGGGCAGCTCTGAAGGCTGTGCTTCGGGGCGAGTTTATCGCTCTCTCCTCGGCGGAGAATAAGGACCGACAGCTTAAAAGGGACGAGCTTACCCGGCAGGTGCGGGAGCTGGAGCAGGTTCATCTCAAAACGGGTGCCCCCAGGATCTGGAGGCAGCTGAAAGCCGCCAGGAAACTCTTGTCCGCCCTGGACACGGACCGGGCGGAATACGCGATGCTTCGTCTGAAGCACAAGTATTATACCGGTGGCGACCGCTGCGGACGGCTCTTAGCCAACAAGCTCAGGGTGCAACACCAACAGCACCGAGTGAAGGAATTGGTTACCCAGGCCGGGCACTCGGTCACGGAGGATGAGCAAATAGCGGATGTCTTCCGAAATTTTTACGCAGATCTCTACACCGGTGAGGCCCCTTCTGCCCAGACAGAGACGGACTACCTGGAATCGGTGCAGCTCCCTTCGTTGACGCCGTAACAGGCCCAGTATTTGGAACGGGAGATCCGTATCGAGGAGGTGGTCACAGCGATCTCCCGGCTCAAGCCGGGCAAGGCCCCGTGACCGGATGGCTTCATCCCTCTGTTTTATAAAACCTTTTGTCAGGAGCTGGCGCCTCTGTTGACCCGCCTTTTCAATACGTTCGCAGAACCGGGTGCCATTCCCCCCGAATTCCTGCAAGCCACGGTCTCCGTGATCCCAAAACCGGGCAAGGACAGGACCGCCTGTGGGTCTTATCGCCCTATCTCGTTACTGAACACGGACTTGAAAGTGTACACCAGCATACTGGTGGCACGCTTGGCACTTCATCTCCCGGGCATGGTCGACCCGGATCAGGCGGGCTTTATACCTGGTAGGCAGACAGTGGACAACACAAAGAGGGTGACTCATATTCTTGAGAAGGCCTCCAGGATCCCCGGGGAAAGAATGCTCCTTTCCATAGATGCGGAGAAGGCATTCGACCGGGTGCACTGGCCCTACCTGGAGAAGGTCTTGGACAGGTTCGGGATAGGTGAGAGGTTTCGGCACCTAATCTTCAACTGTTACCGGTTCCCGTCTGCGGTGGTCCGAGTGAACGGGGGCAGCTCCCGGCCCTTCCCCATAGAGAGGGGCACGCGACAGGGATGCCCTCTGTCCCCATTGCTCTTTGCTCTTTACATGGAGCCGTTTGCTCAAAGGGTTCGGCAGAACCCTGACATTGTTGGGGTCAAGATGGGCGCATTTCCCCATGCGATCAGCCTATATGCAGATGACGTCATTTTGACGCTCGACGACCCACGGAGGTCGCTGCCGGCTTGCATTGCTGAATTGGACCTCTTCGCCGCGGTGGCGGGCTTCAAGGTGAACCTTGGGAAATCAGCTGCCCTCGACATTTCGCTCACCGGCGCCACCAGGGCGGAACTGCAGAGACTTTATCCTCTGAGCTGGTCCAGGGACCAAATCCCGTATTTAGGGATTCTGTTGGCGCCCTCCCTCCCGGCGATGGTCGCGGCCAATTATGCGGCTTTGAGCTCCAAAATCAGAGAGGAATTAGGCCGGTGGGACAAAGGCACGTTGTCACTGCTCGGTAGGGTGGCCGCAGTGAAGATGACCCTCCTGCCTCAGGTGCTATACCTGTTTAGGGCGTTGCCGCTCCAGCCTCCCGCAGGGTGGCTTGCAGAGACTCAATCGGCCATTGCGCGGTTTGTGTGGCAGGACCGTAGACCGCGGATTAAGAGGAACATTGCAACGCTGGCGCCCGAATCTGTGGGGCTAGGGATACCAGATTTACGGAAATACTTCCAGGCCGCCCAACTCCGCTACCTGGTGGAATGGAGCCGGTGGGAGTCGGACAAGCACTGGCTGTTCCAGGACCAGGCGGTAGCAGGTAGAACGCTACAGGAGGTGCCGTTCTTGAGGAGGCCACCCCGGCCCTCTAACCTCTACGCATCTTTTGCGACACGTGTCCCACTTCGTGTGTGGGACTCGGTAGCCATTAAGCATGAATTTACTACCTTCCCCTCCCCCTTCACGCCGTTAACTGGCAATCCGGACTTCGGTCCGGGACTGGAGCCTGGTGCTTACGACCGCTGGCGGGAGGCCCGCTGTTGCACTTTGCATCACCTATACGGCCCCGAAGGCGTCATCTCCTTTCAGGACTTACGGCGGGAATACGGCTTCCCTGAAACGGAGCGCATGAGGTATATGCAGGCGCGCCACTGGGCGCTACAACCCCAGGTGCGCGACTCGGCGGATCGGGAGATCACGGTGTACGAGCGCTGGTTAATCACTCGCACGTCGGACGCTAAACTTATCTCCGATTTGTACAAGATGCTGCAGCCCCCCCCTTTTACATTCACAACCCCGGTAGGGAGCGCTGGGAACGGGAGCTCGGACGAGTGTTGAGCCACACAGAATGGGACCACATCTCCTACCGCTCACGCCACTCGGCCTATCACATGGGGCTCACGGAGACCTTCACTAAAATTTCGACGTACTGGTACCGCACTCCTGAGAAATTACATGAGATGGATCAATCCCGGGGACGTGCTGGCGTAACTGTGGCCAAACTGGCACGCTTACACACATACTGTGGGATTGTCCCCTTTTGGCTTCTTATTGGGAGGAGGTTCTTGGTGAGGTGGACAAATGTTTTGAGATAGAGCTGCCACGGTTCCCTGCCTATGTCCTGCTGGGGTTGCCTAATGGGTTGATGTATCCTCTCAGGTCTAGGAGGGGCAGACAGATTGCGATAGCCTTAGGGTCAGCGGTGCAAAACATTCTCATACACTGGCGCTCCACCACGCTTCCCACTGTTGTCGGCTGGCTGCATAGGTTGTGGCATGTCCTTGGCATGGAAAAGATGTCTTTGGTAGCACTGGGGGATACAGATGCTTTTGAGGAGCTGTGGGCGCCTTTCCATAGCTTGTTGTGTTCTGAGTTCAGGGAGATCACTTGCCCCAGGTATCTTAGGTTGCTACGACTGACACCGCCACCAGATCCGCCTGATTGACTGGTTAGAGTTGGCGTGGAGTAGCGGAGCCGACCGGAGGGTAGCTATGAGGGGAGAGCTGGAGGTCAATGGCACAGTACAGGGGGTGGGTTGGGGTGTGGTAGTTGGGGGACTTTGTAGGTTGGGTAGGTTGTGGAGCAGGGTTGTTTCCCCATCCCCCCTTTTTCCCTCCCCCCCTCATTTCCCCCTCCATTTCCCCCCTTCCCTTCTCCCCTTCCCTCCTCTTCCCTCCCTTCCCTCCTCTTCCCTGCCCCCCCTTTTTTTTCTCTCCTTTTTATTTGTCCTTAACCACAGGCGAACGAGCTGTGTATCCATGCCGGAAGGAGCCCATGACAAGAACTGAAATGCTTTGATGTATCTAAGACGCTATATGCATTTATTGTGGTGCACCTGTGGTTTTTTCTTTTATTGCCCTGTTGTTTCTTTCTTTACTCTGCTTCAATAAAATACTTTAAACCTAAAAAATAGTACCTCAATCATAGCAGAAGGACCATAATCCAGATGAAGCAACCAGTTCTTGTTCCGCGCTTAAGCCGCAAGAGTGAAACCGTCTCACCCTGCCCGATTAGAAGGTAGCAAATAATGACAGTGAAGCCCACTGTCACTCATTTGCTACGCTATGGGCAAGCTACAAGACCCTTGTTCAACACACTACACCTCGCAAGCCAGAGCATACGCTACTGCATGTTCAAGCAGGTGGGATCTAAAAAAGTGACAGACATATTCGTACACATTTTCACGCAACATGGAAAGAGGCGGTTGATAGATGATGGCAAACGGGATATATATACATTTTATAGATACCAAAAACTACATGTGCTATTACCAAATAAGACGACCCTGACCTCGGTCTATTACGAGGGATGAAGTACATTGTTTTCCTGAATATTAGCACCATTACCATTCAGTGCGCCTCCATACATTTGAACTGAGGTATAGATTTGGGACAGCTCGGTGGCAGCTAGTAGATGAGTCAACCCTGCACTGAGCCATACTGAAAAGCCATTACTTTCACTAAATTGGAAAACAGGGGGTATGGCATCTCAATTCCAGCAGTCTGTGCTGCAGAACTGCGGGAGCAGTGGTCATGCAAGCAAGCAGCGGCGTCCATAAGTCGCTTGTTATGCGCTCCACGAGCCAGGAGGGTCTCATCCGCTAAGGGGAGTTCGACTGGCTTCGCGTGAAATTATCGATAAACAGTAGGAATCACTTCCGAGAAAAGACGGTATATGAGGCTCGGGGGCGTCCAGGGAAGTGGTCCAGAGTTTGGGCTCCCTGGAATACTTATCGTGGAGACATTTGTTCTCCTCCGCTTGACTATGAGGTCCCTCTCCCCTCCTTTCCGTGATTTACGTTCCTCTCCTAATCTCACCACATGTTTTGTTCTCTCGCGCGCGCCACCCCCCCCCTCGTCATGGCCGTTTCTCCCACATTACTTCCCCCCCCCCACCTCCAGCAACCCTTGCCACTATGATACCATGTGTTTGTTTGTTTGTGTTCGTTTCGACAAAAACATAAAATTAAACCTTTTTTATCCTACTTGTATGATGCTATGCTCTTGCCGACAGTGTGGACGTGATAGATTGCTCCAGCAACGTACTGTCTCGGATTATACTTTTCACTCAGCCTGTTTATGTCATAGCGGCCGGCCCTGCGGGGTTGTAGGCAGACGCTGTGTATTGTGCATTCGTAAATAAAGGTTTAAAAAAAAAAAAAAAAACAGTAGGAATCACGTCTGCAACTATTGCAGGCATATCAAGCCCGATGGGATTGAGAGACTCATTATACATGCTCCACTGATCGAATTCACAGCATTCATTCAGCCTGACAAAGGCAATTTTATTTTCAATAATAGAATATGCACGACAGAGCCAATTAAACGGTAGGGAGGCCTGTGTCTTTGCTGAAGAAAAACTGCATCGAATCGAAAGTAAACAAAATAAACAACTTGTTTTGCTACCTTTATGTATGGTGCCTCCAAAGAGGCAAAACGAAACTCACTCCAGTCCCCAAATAACACAACCGATAACGTCCCGCCGGTTGTGTACAAAGGTAAAAATGGCTGTAATGGCTTGCGCATACACAGAAAGATGTGGCAGCGAGGCTGTTCCCAGAAACAATGGCGGCCGGAATCACAGTATGTTGCATGGCGCTGCTGACTCGAGCCGGGATCCTCAGCTCTCGAGTCGGCAGGCGCTGGGCCACATCCGCTCTGCTCACTACTGTAAAACAGAGTTCTTTGCCATCGTGGGACACAGTGGACTGTCGAGTGACTGTTCAAAATTGTGGTAATGGCTAGCGCATACACGGAAAGATGTGGCAGCGAGGCTGTTCCCAGAAACAATGGCGGCATTAAGCTTCTGAAATTTTTCGGATTTGGGGGCGTGGTTTTGTGGTTCTGAGTGACAGACTACGTCACTGTCTAAAGAACAGCAAAACTTACGCCCCCAAATCCGAAAAAGACGGAGCCTATTCGGAGGGACGGCTCTCTCCTCCAATGGCTGGCCTCCGTTTAGGAAGCCAGCCAATGGTGGAGAGACAGGGCAGGGAGGCGGGTTCTGAAGCCCTACTAAACAACATTAAATCTCGCAGACCGGATATTACCGAGACCTAAAAACGACT
>NW_028253782.1:0-32639 GCF_964263255.1 Lissotriton vulgaris
ATCGTCTACAACTCGTTTCATTTTACCTCCAAAATTATTATTATAAAAATTAATTAATATCCAATGAACATCATTTGTGAACACCAATTGGAGAATTTGGAAATAGTTACTCTGGGGACCCACCTGTTTTACGTGTACCAATAGTGTATTAGAGACTAAGGTTAGTAGACCACCCTTAGCTCTACCTGACGCCGAGGGCACTGCATGTGTATGAATAGTGCGAAACCCCGAGAAAAAAACTGTGTCCTTAGACCAGGTTTCTTGGAAACAGATCATGTCCATCGTTTGCCAATGATTAAGCCACTCCTCATTTCCTGCCTTTGAAGTGATTCCCACCACATTCCATGTAACTAGGCTTATCATACTTCTTTCCCATATTACCTGGGGGGAAACAGGCAAGTGTGGAACCTTCGTGATAGGAACAGTGTTGGCCAATGTTGGGGGCAATAGGTAGGTAGGTGTTGGTGGTCAATCGCATGCTTCCAGATCAAAAAAGGGGGCAAATCTGTTATAGAGCCTGAACCCCGGTGCAATTTTTGGGTGCTCTATGTGTTGTAACATGAAATGGCCTAGTCTTAACCTACCCCTCTGTTCAATTCCTGGCGTTGGGCCCTATATATTGAAATGCTCGAGTGCAAAGGACTAATCTGCGTGTTCCTACATCAAGATCTTTCGAGGTTTCTAAGAAGGAAAGGGCCAGTATTAGGGTTATTAAAATGTATCACTACGCAGTCTCCAGCGAGGGTTTTCATTGAATTATCAACCACCTCACCCTCCTAGCCATAATGATTTTGTTGGCTAACTGGTGGCTCCCCATTCCCCCGGCCATGGGCAGATTTGATAGCCAGTGCAGACATTTGTCCATTAACTGCATAGTAGATTCCTGCTGGTTGTCCCGCAGAAGGGGAACGTTGGCCAAAACCATCACTAGAGGGGAGGCTACCGGTGAAAGGTGGAGCCATTGTTGTGGGTTATTGTCCACCATTACTGCAGAGGGTTGATCTGGTCTCAGTAGATGAAGTGCCATTCTTGATTCCCCTGGCCCTCGGGGAGCCTGATGCGCCTGGTCTGCCATCTGTACTTTATCCCTGAATGATGAAGGTTGGGTTATTGATTATGTGTGGAATTGATCATAAAGCAAAGGAGCCGAACCATCCATTGCAGATGTGCTTGAAAGGATGCTCATGGGCAGTAAAACAGTCACATCCCCACCAGCACGGATATTAGTTTGTAGCTTGTCCAACCTGAATGAGTAAAGTCCGCATTCTGGACCAAGGTTGATGACGGTGCTGGGATGCTTTGGGACTCAAGGCCAACTAGTCTTTCTTCAATCTTAGTCAGTTTAAGGAGAATGGGGTCGAGAAGAGTGGTCATTAATTTAGTGACCTCTGCCCAAAAAGTGATGTCCGGTACTAACTCTCGGGTTAAGGTACTTGTAATTGGTGGCATTGACGCTGTTGCAATGTCCACTCTAGCTGTCTTGGTGTGGACTGCCCTGGGTTTGTTCACTCTCGCAAGTTTAGGTTATTTGGGTTTAACAATCCCACTACCCCACATTGCTTTGGAGGAGGGTCGATTGCTACGCTGGTGCGGGGTGGGGATTCTATATCCCTCGAGTTGGAAGTGGAACGAAATTGAGTATTTGGTGAGGTCTCCCATTGATCAGGCGGGAGAACATTGAGTAGTGACAGTTGTTTCCTAGGGGTAAGAGGGGCATTCTCGTCGGTGCTTCCTGAGAATGACCTGTTAGCTAGAATAAATGGTTCCAAGGACACGCGTCTCTCTGTCAGCTCTATTGTATGAGAGACAACACTAGCTGCTCTAACCAGAAACGCATCAACAGTTGCCACACTCCCTCCCCCTCCTTTCTCCGCAGGAACCTTCCATCTCACCATAGTTATTAGAGGACACTATGACAATATAAAAGAAATGAAGGAAACAATAATTCCTTAGACCGGGAACAGGATGTTAAAGGGGTGGCCCAGCCCAGTCTCAGATGGGCTCCGACGAGAGCGGGCCGGGCACACCTGTAGGCGTCCCGCGTTGCGGGAGCCCTGGCCGCGACTTAAGCACCTCCTGGCGCGCACAATGACGTTCAGTAGTGGTCGGGCCGCTTGGCAGCTTGGGGAGTGTAGTTTTCCCCTTCAAGTCCCTCACGGGTACAAAACAGGTCCGGCGGCGTGCAGGCAACAGGCAAACCAAAGGAAATGAGCTCCCGCGCTGCAGGAGCCCTGGCCGTAACTTAAGCGCCTCCTGGCACATACAATGCCGTTTGGCGGTGGTCATGCCGCTTGGCAGCTTGGGGAGTGTAGTTTTCCCCTCCGAGTTCCTCGTAGACACAAAACAGTTCCGGCAGCATTCAGGCACCAGGCAAACCAAAGGAAATGAGCTTTTTGTATACATTTACATTCCCGAAAATAGAAAATTTAGGATAAAACAGAGGAGATTATCAGGCTGAGAGGGCTATTGAATGAGCCCTGAGCGAGCCTGAATATATTGAAGCCATGAGGTACTCTCAAGATAAACAATCTGGATGTGTAATATAGTGAGTATGTCACCATATTGATATTAAATTGTGTTACACCAACACTAGTAAAAACAAGGTAGGACATTCAGATGCCATCACTCGATTAAGTTAACACCTAGTTATGACATTCTAACTGGTGAATCAAAAGTAATGCAGAACACGCATTAATAAACACAGAGTAATAGGTAACTATGTGACAACACACAAAATATATTGAAGAATAATCTAAACATGTAAAAAATATGCAATTACCAACAAACATCATAGTTAGGCATACCACTTGATAAAGGCTCATATGTAGATAGACATAATACAATTGTTTTTTTAAATTGCTGTTTGTGTGAACTACCATTCCTACAATGCATCATAATGGATAATGTGGGAGAGAGGTATTTAAGATAGAAAGTAATGATGGACAAAGTTGTATGCCTTGATCAAGACCAGTTTGGTTGAAACGTGTTGGTGAGAGTGCAATAGCCGAGTTGCTTTTGACTCAGTAAATCGCATTGGAACCGTCCCTTGAGAGTGCAGTGTTATTTTCTTCCTTGTTGGATAATTTAATTCCGGGGCAGTCCACCCCTGATGCCTGCACCAGCTGTGCAAAGTGCACACTTTGTTTGGCCTCTTTTGGTGGATTTTATATATATATATATATGAGCAAGCCCAGTGAGGTGGGCGATATGCGTCATCCCGCCATACTATTAATAAATATCGATTGATCAGCACGAAGTCGAGTCCGTGTCCCATTTTCAGTTCAGCAACTCTGTGGGACATTAATATTGCATATGTATATATATATATATATATATATATATATAAAGCTCAGGTCACCCAACGTTTTCGGGGACACTCCGGGAACAACTATGCCACGAGGCTCAGCAGCTCACAAGTCGCGGCCTGACGCGTTTCGCAATGCTGCTTCTTCAGAGGCCGTTTCTGTCTGCAACTCGGCAACGCGTGCTTCACCGGGAATTGAAGATGCTGCCTTCTGATAGGCCACAGGTTCCCAATGCTTTATGGTATCCGTAGTTCAGCACAAATTGACCCTGGATGGGTGCCAAGTTAGAACAGTCACTCATGCTTGCCCTGTATGGGCCCAGTGTGCTGGCGAGTCTAATTCCGGCGTCGCTCCTTTACCTGCTCGGAACAGCAGTGGTGCCTCCCACGCGGCAGGGCTTGCCGCGGTAAATATAAAGCTCAGGTCACCCAACGTTTTCGGGGGCACTCCGCCAGCACAGCGCAGACAGAAACGGCCTCTGAAGAAGCAGCATTGCGAAACGCGTCAGGCCGCGACTTGTGAGCTGCTGAGCCTCGTGGCATAGTTGTTCCCGGAGTGCCCCCGAAAACGTTGGGTGACCTGAGCTTTATATTTACCGCGGCAAGCCCTGTGCTGAACTACGGATACCATAAAGCATTGGGAACCTGTGGCCTATCAGAAGGCAGCATCTTCAATTCCCGGTGAAGCACGCATTGCCTAGTTGCAGACAGAAACGGCCTTTGAAGAAGCAGCATTGCGAAACGCGTCAGGCCGCGACTTGTGAGCTGCTGAGCCTCGCGGCCTAGTTGTTCCCGGAGTGCCCCCGAAAACGTTGGGTGACCTGAGCTTTATATATATATATATATATATATATATATATATATATATATGTGTGTGTGTGTGTGTGTGTGTATTATATATTACCTACTGGCGGTTGCCAGTAGGTAGTAATAGTTAGGACCTATTATCCATAGGAAATCCGCAACATTCTATTTGGAATAACGTTGGCACCGGTTGACGCATCTTCGCAAAATTTCAAAACTGGTGGCCCCCTCCGGTCCGCTCCTATCCTGAAAGTCTCGGGGTGATTTGTGAAGCGGGGGCTGGGAAAAAAGGGGAGTCCCGAAACGTGCTTTCCCCATGCAATTTTCCAAAGGAACCGTTAATCGCAGCTACAGCCCGAACTGCTGAACAGAGTTCCACCAAATTTGGCAAAGAGGTAGCCCTTGGTTTAGACTGGTGCCTTTTCGTTAAATGGTTTAAATCCGTTCAGTAGTTGCTGAGAAAATCAAAAGTAAAATCATAGATATATCTATGGCAGCGGTGGATCCGCGCTTCCTGAGCGCACCCTGATTGCACCCTGAGTGCACCCTGAGCACACCCTGAGCGCACCCTGAGCGCTACCTTACATTCACGAGCTGCATGCTAATTGACTGTCAACAGTTTGTCAACACTCCAAACCAGGAAGTGTTGGCAGCCATTTTGTGCCTCGGTAGAAGCGAGGCTCAAGAAATTAGTGGAACAAGTGTGCAAAATGTATAAAGGGGCAGGGTAGAAATATTCTGACCCTCTAGACCTGCTTAGTGGGTCCCACACGGACCCCCAGGGCAGGAAAATATATTTTCTTTTTACGGGAAAATGTGCGCTAGGTGCGCAGATCCGCCGTAAAAAAAAAAACAAGGAAGAGTGTGCTCTTGCTTAAAAATTAGCCCCCCAGGGGCCAAATCTTAGGGGCTAAAATAATAAATGTGATGGGGGGCCCAGAGGGGCTCCCTAGCTCCGGGGATCGCCATCCCTCGGGCTACAAAATAAATGGGTGCGGGGGGGCTTAAAGGTCCCACCCAAGCCCTGTGGATGAGCACCCCAGGGGCTTTTTATATTGTGGGAGGGGGGAGCGTGGTCCTTCTCCTGGAGCCGTCGAGGGCCCTGGGGACCGCCACTCCCCAGGGGCCCACCCTCAGGATTCTGCTGTTTGCTGTAACAGGGTGAGAGGCGAGGCTCCCGCCGTGCCATAGCAAACTTGATTTGGATTTTGAAAGAGAGCAGGGAAACCTGCTCTCTCTTTCAAAATGCAAAGCAGATTGCTTTTCCCCATGGGGAGGTGCATGTTAGCAACTCCCCGTGTGGAAAAGCAATGGCGCCTTCCGAAGGACGCGGGGAGCAGGCTGGGACCAAGGGGGCATTGGGGTTCCCCCCACGGTTCCCAACGTTGTATATAGACCTCTGGGAGGCAATCCCCGGGGAGAATAAAAGTTAGTGGTAGGTGGTAATTTTTTTAATGGTAGAATTAGGAGGAGTCTCTAAGTTTTGGAATGTCGACAATCACGTCTTCCAATTAAATAGCGACTAAGTATTTAGTGAAGCCCACACTGTGAAGCATTTCACAAATTGTGAAACAGCAGTGTCTGATTAGGATTGTTAAAGAATTGTCCAATGAGTAGGCAAGTTGTACATGGGGTTTTGTAACGCCAGTGGCTGTTGCTCGTGCCCTCTCTTAAGGTTAATTCTAAGAGCTGTGTACTCCTTTTGCTCCTTATGTAGACAGCGCTCCGTCGTCTTTGTTTGGTTTCCTCTCTGTCATGTAGAGGCCCTTGGGTAAAAATGATGGCTAACCTACAGCCAGCACCTCTGAAAAGGTAAAAGAGCTGGTAAAGAGTCAGCCCGGGTATTACACTTCCAGTTATAAACACCATTGTTTTCTTTGTAAAACTTTGAGCTCCGGCACTTATTCTTTTATAAATTAAGTACCGGTTTAATGTCACATGAGAATTGGTTGCGGAAGGGTACAGAGACGTTTTACAGTCTAGCAGAGCGCCCCTTTCCCGGGTATTATTTACTAATTGTTCGAGGCCAAATTAAGTCCGGGGATCGTCATACTCAGGATTTTTATTTAAATATGCAGGGTGTGCCTCGGCAGTCCCTGAAGCCTCAGTGGTGCTAGGCAGTTCTTTATTTGTTTTGGAATCACACGGGCAGTACTTATGGTGTTATAAAGTGATACACTCAAAACTCTTAGACTTGTATAATTACCCAGGATTCATGTGCGTAACAGTTAGTTACATTATTTTTTGTACGTGCACTGTAATGTTAAATAGTATTGATTTTAAAATTTTCTATAAACAGATGATTATCACAATAAAAATTAGTCAAGTGTTGTCAGAAAAAGAAGACATATACACTCAGTTATTTTTTTTAAAGTAACCTTTATTAAAACAGAAATAAATAAAAATGTAACTTTTTTACAGAACAGTATAATAAAAAAACGTGGGTTGGACTCCAGTGGAAGCAGCGTAAGTATCCTGTAAGATAAAAATAAAATATAAGTATGTCTGCTATGTGGAAGAGGTAAAGAAAGCTACGTCGAATGGAAGGACCATAGTGAAAATGTAAGGGAAGGGCAGTGGTTGCAAGTGAGAAGGGGAGGGAGAGTTAAAAGACTAGAGGCAGGACGAGATAGAGCATCGGCCTATTGCACTCAGTCCTTAGTGTTTACTGTCCGTCACTCGATTGTCTATGAAGCAGGGATCTGCGAGATAGAGTGTGGTTTAAGAAGTCCTTAAAATTAAATGCATGAAGCCAGATATTTTGGGCCATATTATGAAGGAAGGGCATAAATATAATCGCAGTTTTAGCACCAGGAAATTGCAGCTAAAGCGACGATAAGGGTTTCCTAATATGGTGTTATGAATTCTCTTAGAAGCTCAGGTTTTGGTGTGAACCTGGAATTCTATGGGAATTTGCAAGGGCATATTATCAACCCTTTATTGTCGCTTTAGCAACAGTTTCCTGTCGCTAAAGTGGTGATAATGTCATCGCCGTTGTTTGATGATATAGCCTTACATTATTACTTACTGGAAAATCGCCTGTATGCACCTGTGCACCCAGAGTGCTGCACCCCTGTCCCTACCCCGCAATGTGCTCAATTGTAGGTCTTGCACACTGAGGCTTCACAGCTCACCTGCCACCACTGGTGTCCCACGACGTGTTGGTGCAAGCACCAAGTCTGGGGTACATTTGTATAGAATAGCAGGTCTCCACAATGGAACGGTGTCTTGATACTGCAATGGTAGGTTTTAGAGTGCTCAGGGTATCATTGCGGGAGAGAGTTGCCACTCAGCCCCTTTCAACCAATGAATGATTTTCTGTAAAGAGAGAAATAATTTAATGGTGGAAATGTTTGGAGGTAAATTAATGTTTATTTTAAGCTTGATAGAAATAGGAGGTGAGGGCATCCTTCGTTTTTGAAGTACGATCAATCGTTAGTGGTAATCGTGGTTCAGAGAGGAGTTGGAATGCACAAGACAACACAAGGTTAAATAATAATATATTATGGTAATGTTGATATACATAGGAATAGAGCATATGCTAAAAGCTTAATGTTCGCGTGTAATGCAGTGGCAGGAGCATGTGTGCATGTACACTCAGTAAGGAGCTAACTAAAGTGTCCTAAAAACCAACACCACGTGTCTGTAGAGCAGCGCTTGTTGCTGGCTGAGGTCTATAGTATGGTCCAGTAGGTCCTTAAAATTATATCGATGTGATTGAATGAGGTGAGAGATTACATCATTACGGATGACAAGATCGCTTTTTCTCACATGCACACTCAGGGTAGCGCACCCCACCCCTCCCGCAGAATCACCCTCAACAGGAGTCTTTAGGGCAGCGCTGCCTGTAGGCTTAGGCCTACCTTATGGTACAGATGGTATTTAAAATGAGACAGAGATGTGACTGAATGAGGTCAAAGATCACAAATTAGTATAACACTTGACAATATTGCTTATTCGCACGTGTGCAGTGTGCCTGATGCATCCCACCCCTCCTGTAGGCCCGCACTGAAGAGGTGTCTGTAGGGAAGTGCCTGCTGGCTCAGATCTAGAGTATGGTCCAGCAGGTCTTTAAAATGATTCAGAGATGAGACTGAATGAGATGAGAGATCACTTCATTATGCAGGACAATATCGGTTGTTCGCTCCGCGTTTAATTGGAGCCCTTGTGCATCTAGGCCGCTCTGCGTACCTGTTGCAAACACTGCATTTAGCATGAGCTCACAACTTGAATTCTGCTTTGGATCTATACTGCAGACAGCGTTGAATTCAGCCTTGATTTATTAATCTGCACTGTGGACAGCAGGGTTCATAACTTGAAAAGAGAAAGAGAAACAGTGTGAGAGAGAGGAAGAGAGAGAGAAAGTGTGAAGAGAGGAAGAGAGAGAAAGAAAGAATGAGAGGGAGAGAGAGAGGAAGAGAGAAAGAAAGACATGGAAAGTGTGAGAGAGTGAAAGGAATAGATAGAGCAGTAGAGGGAGTGTTGACACTGGAGAAAATCTTCGCAGCTCACCTTTTTGCCACTGGTGTGTCTCCAACCATGTGCTGGGTTATAGTGCACTCTCAAGTTTAGTGATCTGAAAGATAGTTTACAATTTGTAATTGCAAAGTACATAAAACTTCACATGTATATTTCTGCGTTCCACCTCTGCACACCCAGGCTACTGTATTCCATCAACTCCCACTGCAAGGAGGTATCTGTGCGCTCTTTTCCTCCCTGGTTGCTATACCCCATGCACTCACACTGTATAGCAGTGACTTCTCATGACTGCGCACCCAGACTGCTGCACCCCATCCACTCCCAGTGTCCGGAGGTGAGTGCCCGTTCCTGCGCACCCAGACTGCTGCAACCTATCCACTCTCACCGCTCAGAGGCGACTTCTCGTTGCTGAGGAAAGAAGCTTCTCCACTCACTTTGTGCCATCGGCGTGTTTCAAAGAGGGTCCACCGAGTGCCAAAGCAACCTTCTCAGGCGTTGTTAGGATGGCCACACATCATTGCAGATTCCTCAGACGTTGAGTTGTGGTGGGGTTGGGGGTGGGGTGGGGGGGACGCCAATTCGTGAAACACAACCTGTTAGATAAAAACGAAGATAAGATTGTGCGTCATGTGTTCATCAAAGGAGAGAGGAAGACAGAGAGTGAGAGAGTGACACTGAAAAGAATATTCACAGCTCACCTTTCTGTCACTGGTGTGTCTCTCACCACGTGCAGGGGCATAGTGCACCATGAAGCTTCACATCTAAAAGATAGTAGAGAATTAGTAATTGTAGAAAAGACAAATATGCAGGAATAAAAAGACAGAGGCGGTAATTCTGTTGATTTCAATTGATCCTCAGAACATGTGTTGTATGCAGCAAATTTAAAGCAAGAATGACTGCACACCCGTAAATGTCTACTTCTCAACCTTCTCATATTTAAAATATAACATTCCGGAAGCGACGTGAAGCAGCCACGAGTTGTAACACGAATGTCATGCTCGTGTATACATACTTCGATGCTAGCAACACACCATACCTCCTTAAAAACAAGCATTTGCAATACAATAGGTCTCATTATTAAATTTTGAGCTATTGGCATTGCTAAATAATGCAACACCAATAGTCCAAACTTTAGTAATGTGAGACCTATTGCATTGCAAATGCTTGTTCTATTGTAAAGTTGTACTTAAAGTGATATAGCAGAAACCATTAAGTATAACATAGATTCTTTAACAGGAATAACACGAAGGAAGATGTTATGATTGGTAATTGCCACTATCTTAATGTGGAGTAGAATAACACCGCCCTCTCACACCCCTCCCCTCCCCTCTCCTCCCCCATTAAAAACACAACTGCATGGTTCCAACTTTTTTAATGGGCTTCGATTTATCAACAATTAGTAGAGGTAGTAATGTTTTCCATCCGGTTATAGAAAACAAGTGGTGCGCAGCCATACACGTGGTTTTAATCATCACACCCGTACTTGGGCACGATAATCGAAACCCCATGTCCTATTGGAGCCTATTACGGGGCAAGCGCGTAATAGACACCAAGAGGCCATGGGCGGAGCAATGTGCTCGCCTCAGGCCAATTGCGTAGTCTTTTAGAATAAGTCGCACGCAAAGGCCAATGGGGTAGCACGGAAGGAAACTGACACGCACGACCGTTCATATCCCCGTTTTTTCACTTACAAAATATCTCACGCTACGTGAGCAGTGGTGTGCACTACAATGAAGGCACGAGCTGTACTGCGCACAGCAACGCAGGCGCAAGTCCTAAAAGAATTGTTAAAGGAAAGGATATCAAAATAAGATTGTAAATTTAAGAATACATAGTATTAAAAAATAAATACTCATCTACTTTGCTACACATGTGGGAGGGAAGGACATTTGAGCGACTATAACATTTTTTCTGCTATTGGAAAAAAATCAAAATGCAATAAGACTGCGTATGGCTAAATCGCTGTGTCGCCTTTTTGTATCCAGTCTGCTGCACCCCATCTACTCCCTCCGGTGCGCTCCCAGGCCTCACTGCTCACCTTTTCGCAGACAGGGCACCTTCTACTTCATGCAGTCCTGCTCTGCCATCAAGAAGTCTCACATTTGGTGCTGAGTCTTGATATTACTATTGCAAAGGACATACTCGTGCACCCATCATCATCGCAGGTTGCTCACCGCTCAGTCCTTGTGGTACCACTAACTCTGTGACCAAAGAGGCCACACAGTATTTCGGGCCTACATGAGGCGTCAAAACCACCAGGACGGGCCATCACATTGCTTGCGAAGGGAGCAACTCTAAAATGGCGTAGAGCACGTGCGCCCGGTCTTTTTTATTGGTAGGGTTACGTGTCTTGTGATGCTTGTGCTGGATGGGTGTGGTGTGGGTGTATACCAGCCATGAGGGAGTGTGTGTGTGCCGTTCTGACAACTAGACCTGGAACTAGCAGATCACGACAATGAAAATCTGAGCCATGTAGCGTTGTTATGCTTTCCTGTAAGCGTAAGCAGAGTGTGCTCGCCTGACGTATGCCGGTGCTGCGCGAGGCTTTGAACAATGACTCCGGAGCTATGGGCGTGGCTCCGTTGTGAGCTATTTGAGAAATCAACTGGTTCGGGTGTTCGTGTTGTAGTTATGCTGTCACTCGGGTTTTAAACGCAAATGTGTCATTATGTCTGTGAAGTCCCACAACATGGAAGGTACGGGGTATCACTGACCATATATTCATCCATAGTTCCATACATAGCAGATGGTGGATATGACGCATTTCTGCGAATATGAATGTTTGTTGTACATTCAGTGGAGTGTTGTAGCTGTAGCAAAACAGGGCTATGAAAGCTTTAGGTTGCAGTTTTTGGCACATGAAGGGCAGCTAATATATATACTTATGTGGTCATTCGGGTATACTGTCGAACTTGGTGCTGGAAATCAGTGTTCGAGCCACGTAGTCGCGTCCACATCCTGTTATTATAGACAAATCACGTAAGCTCTGCGTGCATGAAAATGTACTGTAAATACGGTGCTCATGTAAACCGCTGAAATAGTTTTGAGTCAACTACGCGCTATATAAATATGCTACAAAAACAAAATCTCCAGCAATCGCAGACACTTAATAAATTTACTATACACTTTGCTTGCAGTACTCTAATGATTCAGTCTCTACGTTTGTACGTGTAGAATGAGTGAGAGAAAGTTACATAACCAAAGTTGTTCCTACTGCCAGAGGTAAGATGGTTCTATACGCTGTTTACAGCACAATGTAATGTGGTAGGGCTCAGGGGCAGCATTTTACAAACATAATGAATACACAGATACAGATAGATTGTTGAACTGGGTACGGGCATGTGCGCTCGACTCCATTTTATTACCAGGGTTACATGTCTAGTGATGTCTGTGCTGGGTGAATGTGGGGTGAGTGTAAGCCAGCCCTTCGGAAATCGTTGTTATTGGTAACAAGTACAATAGTAATCATCATATCATACACAGATATTCCATCATGAACTGTTTATGACTTGTGCTGCACAAAGGTAGGAGCACTACATTTGAAATAATACAGAATAGATGCTATCGTAAAGAGTTTATGACTTGAGGTGCGCTGAGGTAGGGGCGACTTGTGTGGAGCTTGCGATGATGCGTAGTCTGGGCAGGCTGCACTGGTAGTAATGTATTTTGCCTACTGAATTTTGCCTTATTAAGGCCACGTGGCAATTATTTATGGTGCACTGAGTTAGAGGTACGTCTGGCGCACAGCGTGCACGCAACATGCGACGATGCGTGGTCCGAGCGGGCAGCACAGGAACCATTGTTTGTTGCCTACTGGACTGCATCATCTGTAATCGCGATTCAAATAAAAGATGAAACATGTATGGAATACATTGTCGAAATATGTAGGTTTCATGGACATTATAGTTCAAATTGTGAGCTGTGCTGTGTTCCTTTGGATTTGCAGGATGATTTTGGTAATTGTACTAAACCTATAACTGATATAAAAGAAGTTCTTGAAGGAAGGATACTAAAGGGATATTGTGTAGGTTTGAGGGACATTATACTTAGTTTGGTACTGCACTCTGCAAATAATGAATGAAGAGTCAATTTAATTGTGAGCTCTAATGACTGTAGTGTAGGCAGAAGGCAGCGGTTAGCAAGGGCCCACGACCACGTGGCATTGAGTAGAGCTGCACAGTATTGATAATTTAGCTTGTGTGCAGCCAGCGATGATAAGTGGTGCACTGAGTTAGTGGCACCTGAAGCAAGGTTCCGTGGAGCCTGCGATGATGCGTGGTCCAGGCAGGCCGCACTGGTAGCAATGTTTTTTGTCTTGTGAATTCTGCCTTAATAAGGCCATGTGGCGATGATTTATGGTGCACTGAGTTAGTAGTACCTTTGGCGCTTAACATGTACGTACCCTGCAATGATGCGTGGTCGGGGGGGGGGGGCTGTGCTTGGGCCAATGTCATTTGTTTATTGAATTCTGGATCAATTGGATTTTCGAGTGGTAGTATGCCTCATTGCTGACATAAAACTGTTCACTCTACTTTGCGAGGATTTAAGGAGCACTGAGTTAGTAGTACCTTTGGCGCTGACCTTGTACATACCCTGCGGTGATTCGTGGTCCGGGGGGTCACACTGGTAGCAATGTTTTTTGTTTTGTGAATTTTGGCGATGATTTATTGTGCACTGAGTTAGTGGTACCTCTGGCGCTCAGCGTGTGCGCACCCTGTGATGATGTGTGATCCAGGCGGACCGCACTGGAAGCAATGTCTTCTGTCTAAAGAATTGTGCCTTAATAAGGCAATGTGGCGATGACTTGTGGTGCAATCGGTTAGTGGTACCTGAAGAACTCAGCTACTGCGCACCCTGCGATTATGCGTGGTCCGGGCGGGCTGCACTTGTACAATGTGTCTTGGCTACTGTACTGCACAGACATCGAGGAATGCTTTTTCTCACATCCTTTAACAAAATCTGAGGACATAGAGTACAATTGTCTCTGCAATAAATAAATCAAGACTGAATTCCATGCTGTCCGTACTGTATATTCAAAGCTGAATTCGTTGTGAACCCTGCTGTCCGCAGTGTAGATGGATTAGTTGGATGTGCACAACGTATGAGTTGTAGTGACTGAATTCCAGCAGTCCGGTCCACGTTTTTCTTGTGGTCGTTGCGATCGGAAGCTGCCTGAAGCCTGCGAAGGTGACAGTGAAGGTGAACGGCTCCCGGCTCTCGGCTGCCGCTGCCGCTGTCCTGCTGCTGCAGAGTGTGCCATGCCATGTGTTGTGGAGGAGTGGAGGAGTGGAGGAGCAGAGGAGCAGAGGAGCAGTGCTGCAAGCAGGGCGGTCTCCCCTGCGTACGGACTCAAATGACCGCCGGAAAATTACACCGAGGCTGTCGCAGAGCCAAACAAGCTGTGCCCCCGATAAGCGGGCTCAATTAGGAGCCGCTGGGAGGGGATTCAGTCCCACGGGTCAGCAAAACAGCGGAGGAAGAGCGGCGGAAGAATTTGCAGACGGCGGCTGCTGCCGGAGCCGCATTTCCCTCCTACAGGATTTTTCCAACAGCGGGGTGAGTGCTGGCTCACAGCTGGAGCTGCGAGTTTCCCACAAGTTCACATAACGGTAGGAGGCACTCGCAGCAGCAGGAGCTGCTTGAGCCACCTAGTACAGTTGACATGCAAAGGCATTCTTTGTGACGACAGGAATAATTTGAGTCTGCAAACACTTGGCTGGTGCCACTGTGGAAGTGCGGTGCCTTTCGATACCAAATGACAATCTGTACTGTACTGTGGGTTGTGGAATTGTAAAGTTAGTAAAGTAAAGTTTGCGCTACAAGGTTCCAGTGTGCTACAGAAAGCAGTGTGAATATCTCTAGGTCGGTGACCCTGATCTTGTACATGGTTTATGCTGACCGCGGCCGCATTAGAGGATGAGAGACCCTGCTTTGGGGTCCGCGGCTCCTGCCCCGTTATCTGCCATTGGCTTTGGCATTGTCCCACATTTGTCCCGGCTCGGCTTGGCTTTGTTCCACCCCCACTTTCATGAGCGGTCTGCAGGGGGTAAGCTGAGGCTGTGCGGTGGACATCGGGGGAACTGCCTGCATGCTGCCTGTTGTGTGCCTATCCAAGAGATGCAGAGATAAAACTACACACCACATGTGATGATATAATTAGGACAGAGTTAGAGATAGAGACAGAAACTGTCCGGCAGGGACAGAAAACTGTGCCGCAGGGATCATACAATTGGCCGAGTCATCCTTGGCCAAAAAAAATTGTAGAAAATCTTGGAGAAGTCAGGTGGGCTCGGTTCTGGGCTGCATCTTGCATCAGTGGTGATAGAGTTCCTATTTTGAAGGAACGCTGTCTTGAGACTTGGAGGCCTGGGATCTGAGATCGAAGTAACCAGACATATTTTTCCTTCTTATGACCTCTATGGTCACTGTATGAACTGTATGATCTTTATAATACCCTACAATATCTCGGTAATTTGTGCCTTTCTGTCCACACTTGATTAACCCCTGATTTCTTGTTTCCTTTATTATATTTGTCCTTGTCTTTAGTACACCCCTTTGTATAACACCTAAATATAATGACAGCAAAAAAACTAAGGTCTGGGCGATTACTGGTGGATAGGACTTGTGCAAAAACTAAATCAAATCCCTTACGAAACAATGATGTTTCTGGCATGCTGTCAAAAGGAAAAGGTCGACTATTTAGTTTATGGGAAAGGGGAAAGGAAAGAAATCCCCAAGTTGGATCAAATACTGTAACTACTAGAGACGGAGGAGAAAATGCGAGTGGGAACAGAAATTATGTTGAAACGGTTGAAATGGTAAATACTGTTGAGGCTGCAGAATCACATACTACTGGAGGAGGAGAATCCAGAGAACCCCAGAGGCACCCAGCATGGGGCCCCGGGGATCTAATCAGCTCTCCAATCCCCTAGGGACCCTTTGGACCTGCTTTTAAAACAGTAGATGTGATTCTACACAGACCTCCGCACGCTCCCTGTGGAATCATAGAAGAGCCTCTTGGTCCCCATCTAGTTGAGGATGTTCAAAGTAAAGATCTTACTTTCCCGAATCTAGATTTAGAACTTTGCAAGAGGTATATTTCTTGTGATTCTAGCAAGATTACAGAACTAGCAAATACTCCTGTAATAACAATTCCTATAAGACTACAATTATTCAGCAGAACTCCGTCTAATAAATTAAATTATTCTCTTAGCAGTCACACACCTCAATGAGCCCTGATTTAAATATTAACGATACCCAACCCAGTCAAATTATCAGGAAGGATATATTAGTCTTGGATTCACTATTATCCCTAGAACCTCTATTATCCTCTATTCTAACGCTACTTGAAAAATTCGTAGGAGGTTCGGACTGTGTGTTGGAAAGTGTAACTCAAATATTAAATGTATTGTTAATAAGTAATCAGGAGAAGGAGGTTAGTTCAAAAACGGATTCTAAACAAGTGGAAGCGTAAGTAAAGGTAGAAGAGGTTGTGGAGATTATACTTGAGAATGCTAATAGTTATCTAACCTATACTGATCATGATGGCAATCCCATAACTGATAAGCAAATGAATAAAGTGGTGATGCTAGAGAAGACCCTTGAACCCTCATCAAAATCCATACAGGTTAATTATGATTCAGCTCAAGAAGTAAAAGACTTGGTGGACTCAGTAAAAAGGATAGATAAGGAAGTATTTCCTATATTTAAAACCCAGTTAAGTGATGACAAAGAGGATGTCTTAGGAGCTTCACGCTTGGACAAAAAGGAGAGAAATGGGAAAAATAAAAAGAATAGAGGGAAAAAGATGAAACCAATGCGAAGATTCTCAAAAAAAAAGCAAAGGAGAATTTGCTTTAAAGAAAGCTTTGAGGCCTCAGACAGTAAGAATGTTCCCCCCAAGACACAAAATGCATCACAAGATATGAACCAGAAAGACAAAGCTGATCTTGTGAATCCGGAGATCAAAGATCTAGCAATAGGGCCAATGATGGTCTATGAAGCTCCCCCCTCGAATATTGCATACCCCACAACAGTTTCTAACAATACCGCAATAGAGGGGTTTCCATCACCTAAAACAGCGGTGCAGCCGTGGCCTGTTAGCCTATTTACTTCAGTACTTAATCCCTTGGCTATCCCTTTCTCTGACATCGTAAAAATTAGAGGCAAACCTGGGATAACTGCTGTTGAACGCATCATGGAAAGTATAGACACACTGCAGTTAGATTTCATGCCTCTGTTTGATACGGAAATAATATTAAATAGGACTTCGCTTCTCAAATGTCTTTTGGAAATTGAAAGTTTGAAACTTATTCAAAGTAGTGATATAAGTTTAGTCTCCATCTTAAAAACAGAAGTTGGCTATAACTCGAGGGTAAGGTGTAATTCTAAAATTATTGCAAACCTTATATTACAATGGTCAGAAGGCCAATAAAGTAGGGGGATTTATGTTATACCATTTTCTGAGAAACCCTGAAAGAGAGCCCTCGACAATAAGTCTTTGTTAACTCATATAGATTCATCCAGTAGAGATCGCCTGAATGAGACAGAGGAATTCAAAATCTGTATTATAAAAAATGGCAGACAAGTGAAATTTAAAGATGTCATCCCACTTTCCTTTCAATGGAACTCCAAAGAAGAGAGCCCACAATGGAGCTGGTTACCTGGTGTTCTATCGCGCAGATCCAATATTAACACCTTAGCTGCTTTGGAACGTCCAGCTCCAGTGCTGAACGTTCCATTGCGCTGGTGCAGTTGGAACGTCCAATGGCCGACGGCAGCACTCCCGAGGTAGTGGTGCCGTCGGCCGCTGGTATAGGCGCAGCGCTTAAGAGGTTAACTACCACAACAGCCATCCTTCTAGCAATTAATTAAAAATAATATCATGGAATGCTGCAGGAATAAAGAACAGTAGGGAGAAGTTACAATACTTAAATGCACTAGATGCAAACGTGATTTGTCTTCAAGAGACCTGGTGTACAGAGGAACTATTATGTAAGAATTGTTTTACTTTAGATTGTAAAGCAATTCCATCCAGGAGAGGACATGCAAAGGGAGGGGTGCATGCCTGCTGTAAAAAAAGATACAATGGAATTATGATTACTAAAAAGATCCTAGCAACCTTTTTTTGGCGATAACATTGTATAATCCTGATAATAATGTAAAATGTAAACCATTGATGTTGATAAATGCTTATATTTCACCTGACGCCTGTCATAATGTACTCTTGAAGATGGTTTTTTCATACATTAAGAAAGTCAATGAAGTAGAACCCTCCCCTCATATAGTTTTGGTAGGGGATCTCAATTGTAAAATCTCTAATTTTAATTTGGACATATTCAGAAATAAGGAAAAAGAAGAATACTTACAGATCCCACAAGCACTCTTTCCACAAAATATTAAGACAAATAAAGGAGGGAAAATGCTGCTTGATGAACTAACAAACGTTTATGGCATTATAGCAAAAGGAAGATTGCCTTCAGACACACCAGCAAACTTTACCTGTAAGTCTAATAGCAGAAAATCTATTCTCGACTATGTGGTCAAGGGAAGTACCTCCTTCTTCTTATTGAAAGATCTTAAGGTCTCCAATACTCTCTACAGTGACCATAAAGTACTAACTCTCACTGTAAATCTAAATTTACTCCTGAGCGATCCATGAGCACTAAACAGTGAATCTGTTGGTTTTGCTAAGAAATCAGGGAGATGTTATTGGGATACCAAGGTCATCCTGGGCCTGGAAAGTATCTTAGAGGCCACTGTAGAGAATTTGTCTAACTGGAATGGATTGGAAATTGCCAGTTTTAATGCTTTTATGATAAAGGTGATTGTTATTGCGAAGAAGTCGAATCAAAGAAGAAGTACTAAAGTAGTCCCCAGATCTCTATGCCCGTTTAATATTGAAATAAACAAATTAATTAGAGAACAATACTTGACCTACTCCCTTGATAGATATCATAGAATAACACTATTAAAGAGGAGGAGGACTATGGCAAAGGTTAAGATAAAAAAAGAGAGGGAAGATAACATCTGGATTAAACTGAGAGAAGCAGTGTCGAAAGGCCAAGTAAGAACGTATTGGTCTCTCATCTGGGATTGATGTGGAGCTAGATCAAGACCACTCCCAGTTGCTATTGAGGAGCATACATGGGTTGGTTATATTCAGAACCTATATGCAAGTACTGCAACTGTAATTGACTGTATTGGACTAAAGGAAGACCCCTCATCGTATGGCTCTCCATCTAAAAAAAGATATTGAAATGGCAATCAAGGGGATGCGATCCTCCAGGGCGATCGGCCCGGTTGAGCTACCAATTACAGTTTTGAAACAAAACAGTACAATGTGGAGTAAAATCCTTTACCCGGTGTTCAATTACTGCTATGCAAATAAAATGGTCCTCCCGTCTTGGAAGGGGAGTATATTAGTCCCCCTGTTCAAGAAGGGAGACCGAGATGTCCCAAATAACTACCGTCAAATTGCACTTTTAGACGCAGTGGGTAAAGTTTTTGCTAAATGCCTCTTGATGCAAATTAATGACTGGCTGGACGCGGGTAAAATCGTACCTTTTGAACAAACCGGGTTTAGGACAAAGCATGGAACTATCGATAATCTAACGGCACTACAGGTAATAAATGAAAAATATGTTAAAGTTAGAGGAGGAAAATTGTACTCAGCATTTATAGACTACTCCACAGCATTTGATAAAGTAGATTGTCTTTTGCTGTGGAGAAAACTGCCGGACCTGGGTATGTATGCTGGCCATTCTTTTGGAGTTGTATTCCCCCGCGGCGATATTGGCCGGTACAAAGGTGTGAGTCAGAGGGACGTAAGCTGCTCTACTTTCGCTGTGAAGTGTTCCCCAAGCCGCTCTCTACAGTGACCATAAAGTACTAACTCTCACTGTAAATCTAAATTTACTCCTGAGCGATCCATGAGCACTAAACAGTGAATCTGTTGGTTTTGCTAAGAAATCAGGGAGATGTTATTGGGATACCAAGGTCATCCTGGGCCTGGAAAGTATCTTAGAGGCCACTGTAGAGAATTTGTCTAACTGGAATGGATTGGAAATTGCCAGTTTTAATGCTTTTATGATAAAGGTGATTGTTATTGCGAAGAAGTCGAATCAAAGAAGAAGTACTAAAGTAGTCCCCAGATCTCTATGCCCGTTTAATATTGAAATAAACAAATTAATTAGAGAACAATACTTGACCTACTCCCTTGATAGATATCATAGAATAACACTATTAAAGAGGAGGAGGACTATGGCAAAGGTTAAGATAAAAAAAGAGAGGGAAGATAACATCTGGATTAAACTGAGAGAAGCAGTGTCGAAAGGCCAAGTAAGAACGTATTGGTCTCTCATCTGGGATTGATGTGGAGCTAGATCAAGACCACTCCCAGTTGCTATTGAGGAGCATACATGGGTTGGTTATATTCAGAACCTATATGCAAGTACTGCAACTGTAATTGACTGTATTGGACTAAAGGAAGACCCCTCATCGTATGGCTCTCCATCTAAAAAAAGATATTGAAATGGCAATCAAGGGGATGCGATCCTCCAGGGCGATCGGCCCGGTTGAGCTACCAATTACAGTTTTGAAACAAAACAGTACAATGTGGAGTAAAATCCTTTACCCGGTGTTCAATTACTGCTATGCAAATAAAATGGTCCTCCCGTCTTGGAAGGGGAGTATATTAGTCCCCCTGTTCAAGAAGGGAGACCGAGATGTCCCAAATAACTACCGTCAAATTGCACTTTTAGACGCAGTGGGTAAAGTTTTTGCTAAATGCCTCTTGATGCAAATTAATGACTGGCTGGACGCGGGTAAAATCGTACCTTTTGAACAAACCGGGTTTAGGACAAAGCATGGAACTATCGATAATCTAACGGCACTACAGGTAATAAATGAAAAATATGTTAAAGTTAGAGGAGGAAAATTGTACTCAGCATTTATAGACTACTCCACAGCATTTGATAAAGTAGATTGTCTTTTGCTGTGGAGAAAACTGCCGGACCTGGGTATGTATGCTGGCCATTCTTTTGGAGTTGTATTCCCCCGCGGCGATATTGGCCGGTACAAAGGTGTGAGTCAGAGGGACGTAAGCTGCTCTACTTTCGCTGTGAAGTGTTCCCCAAGCCGCTCCTTACTTTAATGCGGTACTGCTGACTTTACTCTGACGCCATCTGGCCGTCCTGCCAGCCGGCCGCACTCCGTATGGTTTCAGTCTGTTGATATGAAGCACCCTGTGGGGGCTCCTGGGAGTTCCAAGATCAACCAAATAGGTTACTTCTCCCTTCTGTTCAACAATAGTGTGGAGTCCACTCCACTTGTCTTGGAGAGCTGCTGGGGCCACTGACTCCAACACCAACACTTTCTGTCCTGGCTGGTAAACAGTCAGTACAGCCGTTTGGTCATGCCAGGCCTTTTGCAATTCCTGACTTGCCTCAAGGTTTTTGGGTGCCTATTTCATATACTCAGCCATCCGGGAGCGAAGACCAAGTACATAGTCAATTCAATCAGTCATTTGTTAAGCGGACTACATACCCGCGAGGGTCTCAAGGTGCTAGGGGGTGGGGGGGGCATGGGGGCCCCTACTTATCGAACAGCCAGGTCTTTAGTATCCTCCTGAAGGTCAGCAGGTCTTGGGTCTGTCGTAGGCTCAGTGGGAGGGTGTTCCATGTTTTGGCGGCGAGATGGGAGAATGATCTCCCGCTGGTGGTTCTTCTTCGGATGCGCGGGACAGTGGCGAGTGAGAGGTCGGCGGAGCATAGCTGGCGGTTGGGGGTGTAGTTGAGGTAGGCTGGGCCGGTCTTGTGGAGTGACTTGTGTGCGTGGATGAGGAGCTTGAAGGATATCCTCTTTTTTTCGGGGAGCCAGTGCAGGTTTCTCAGGAGGGGGGGTGATGTGGCTGTGTCGTGGTACATCGAGGATCAGTCATGCCGAGGCGTTTTGGATGCGTTGTAGTCGATTGATGAGCTTGGTCGGGGCTCCCACGTAGAGGGCATTTCCGTAGTCGAGTCTGCTGCTGACGAAGGCCTGGGTGACTGTCTTTCTTGTATCTGTCGGGATCCATCTGTAGATCTTGCGGAGCATGCGGAGGGTGTTGAAGCAGGTGGAGGAGATGGCGATGACTTGCTTGGTCATTGAGAGCGTTGAGTCGAGGATGATTCCCAGGTTGCGTGCTTGGTCGGTGGGGATCGGGGTTGCCCCCAGTGCCGTTGGCCACCACGAGTCGTCCCAGGCTGACGGGTTGGAGCCGAGGATGAAGACCTCCGTCTTTTCCGAGTTCTGCTTCAGATGGCGGATCTTCATCCAGTTGGCGACGGCCTTCATTCCTTCATGGAGGTTGGCTTTGGCGGTGATGGGGTCCTTGGTGAGGGAGAGGATCAGTTGAGTGTCGTCGGCTTATGAGATTATGTTGAGGTCGTGCTGTTGAGCGACGTGTGCGAGCAGGGCCATGTAAATGTTGAACAGTGTCGGGCTGAGGGAGGATCCTTGGGGTACGCCGCAGATGATCACGGAGGTTTTGGAATGGAATGGGGGAGGCGTACGCTCTGGGTTCTGCCGGAGAGGAAGGAGGTGGTCCATTCCAGTGCCTTGTCTTGGATCCCTGCGGTGTGGAGGCGTGCACGTAGTGTGCAGTGGCAGACGGTTTCGAAGGTGGCGGAGAGGTCTAGGAGGATGAGTGATGCAGTCTCCCCGTTGTCTAGCAGGGTCCTGATGTCGTCAGTGGTGGCGATGAGGGCGGTCTCGGTCCTGTGGTTGCTGCGGAACCCTGACTGGGAAGGGTCCAGGATTCTGTTCTCTTCGTGGTATCGGGTTAGCTGCCTGGTAACGATTTTCTCGATGACCTTGCCCGGGAAGGGGAGTAGAGAGATGGGTCGGAAGTTCTTGAGGTCTCTTGGGTCTGCCTTGGGTTTTTGAGGAGGGCGTTGATCTCTGCGTGTTTCCAGCTCTCTGGGAAGGTCGCGGTCTCAAGGGAGACATTGATGATCTTGCATAAGGGGGGGTGCAATAGAGCTGCTTGCTTTGTTGAAGACGTGGTGTGGGAATGAGTCTAACGGTGAGCTGGAGTGGATTGTGCTCATGGTCTTGATGGTGTCATCGACGCTCACGCTGGTCCAGGCTAGCAAGGGGATGTGGTCGATGGTGTGCGGAGGTTCTGTTGTGTTGCTGTCTGTTGGGGCTTTCTGGGTGTTGAAGCTGTCATGGATTTCTGCTATCTTGCAGTGGAAGAAGGTGGCAAGGGAGTCGCACAGGGCTTGCGACGGTGGGATGTCGTTGGTGTTGGACCTGGGGTTAGAGAGTTCCTTCACGATGTTGAAGAGCTCCTTGCTGTTGTGTGCGTTGTTGTCGAGGCGGTCTTTGAAAGAGGTCTTCTTGGCAGCCCTGATGAGGCGGTGGTGGTTGCGGACGGCGTTCTTGTGTGCTGCGTGGCTGTCCGGAGTTTGTTCACTGTGCCATTTCTTCTCTAGTTTCCGGCAGGCTTGCTTGGAATCTAGGAGTTCTGGTGTGAACCAGCTGGCCCCCTTTGCTGGTGTCTCTGTGGGGGGGTTTCTTCAGCGGGGGGAGGGTGTTGGCACAGTCCTCGATCCAGCGTCTGAGGCTGTGGGTAGCGTCGTCGGTGTTGGAGGGTTCGGTGGGTGGGCTGAGAGCAAGGTTTGAGTGTAGTTGGTCTTCGGTGATTTTGCTCCAGCGGCGGCAGGGGATCTGTTGGATGTGTGGTATGTGGTGGGTTTCTGGAAGGTGAAGTGGATGCAGTGGTGGTCGGTCCAGAGGAGTTCGGTGGTGTGGCTGACAGAGACATGCGGGCTTGAGGAGAAGACGGGGTCGAGGGTGTGGACGGCGGAGTAGGTGGGCATTGTGACAATTTGCATTAGTCCGAGTTTGGCAAGGTTATCGATCAGGGTTGTGGAGTTGTTGTCGTTGGTGTTCTCAAGGTAAAAGTTCAGGTCTCCGAGGAGGATGTAGTTGGTGGAGGTCAGGGCGTGCGTGCTGATGAAGTGGGCGATGGAGTCGCTGAACTGGTGGCGGGGTCCGGGGGGTTGGTTGACAAGGGTGCCTCTGAGGGTGGAGTTGGGGTCTGTGTGGATCTGGAAATGCATGTGTTCGGCGGTGTTGAGCGCGTCGTCGGTGCTAGTCGAGATCCTGATGTTGTTCTTGTGGACGATGGCGATTCCTCCTCTGACTCCGTTGGTGCGGTCTCTGCGGGTGATCTTGTAGCCCTCTTGGATGGCTATGGCAATGTCGGGTGCAGAGGAGTTGTTCAACCAGGTCTCTGTCAGGAAGGCGATGTCTGTGGAGGTTGTGTTGAGCATGTCCCAGAGCTCGACGGCATGTTTGCGTGCGGAGCGGGTGTTCAGTAGTATGCATCGGAGGTGGTTGAGGTCTTTCTTGGCGGGTGGTTCGTCGGCTCTGTGGCTGGTGTAGCTGCAGTTCCGGCAGGTGAAGGGACCGTGGGTGCGTTTCGGGGCAGCCTTGAAGCAGTTTTGGGTCTGTCCAGGGTTGAAAGCGTGCAGAGTGCTGGTGTCGTAGTAGCGGCGGTCGTTGTGGCAGAGGCCAGGGGTTCTGGCGCTAGGCGCGGTCCAGGCGGGGGCTGGCGCAGACGGGCTTGCCACGTCCCAGCGGTGCGACCGCGCAGCGGCCGCCATGTGTGGGGAGGTGGGAGTGAGGAGCAGCTGGGAGGTGGGAGACAGGGGCAGCGAATGGGCAGTCAGGGGGCGGAGCCGCAGGGGATTCAGCGGCGGGGGCGGTGAGGGGCGCCGAAGGAAACAGAAGGCAAAAGGGCACAACAATGGAGCGGGAAACGAGTAGCAAAGAGAGCAAAAGGTCACAAATAAGGGCAGAAAGGTCACAAAAAACGGGGGAAACAAGTGGCACAGAAGGCAGAAAGGTCACAGAAATGCAGGGGCAGCTAAGCAACAGAAGGCAAAACGGGCAGAGAGACATGGGGGCCGCAAGGGGAGCAGAAGGAAAAACTAGGCAGAGAGGCAAAGGGGCAGTAAGGGGAGCAGAAGGGAAACCGGGCAGAGAGTCACGGGGCAGCGAGGGAGAGAATGGGCACAGGCGATGCTGTGCTGAGGGGGAGCGACCTACCTGGTAGGGTCATGGGTCGCTCTCCTCACCACGCAGCGGCCGGCCTGTATGTGGAGGTGAGAGGGAGGAGCAGCTGGAAGGCGGGAGGTGGGGGCAGCAAATGGGCAGTCAGAGGGGCGGGGCCGCAGGGGACACAGCGGCGAGGGAGCACGAAGGAAACAGAAGGCAAAAAGGCAAAACAATTGAGGGGGAAATGAGTGGCAGAGAGGCAATAAGGTCCCAGGAAAGGGCAGATAAGGTCACAAAAAATGTGCGGAAATGAGTGGCACAGAGGCAGAAAGGTCACAAGAAACTTCAGAGAAGGTCACAAAAGAAACGGGGTAAACGAGCGGCACAGAGGCTGAAAGGTCCCAAGAAAGGGCAGAAAAGGTCACAAAAACGGGGGGAAACGAGTGGCCCAGAGGCACAAAGGTCCCAAGAAAGGGCAGAAAGGGCAGAAAAAACAGGGGGAAACGAGTGACACAGAGGCACAAAGGTCACAAGAAAGGGCACAAAGGTCACAATAAAACAGGGGGAAACGAGTTGCCCAGAGGCACAAAGGTCACAAGAAAGGGCAGAAAAGATCACAAAAAAAAGGGGGGAAACGAGTGGCACAGAGGCAAAAGGTCACAAGAAAGGGCAGAAAGGTCACAAAAATGCTGGGGAAACGAGTGGCACAGAAGGCAGAAAGGTCACAGAAATTCTGGGGCAGCTAAACAACAGAAGGCAAAAACGGGCAGAGAGACACGGGGCCGCGAGGGGAGCAGAAGGAAAAAACGGGCAGAGAGACACGGGGGGAACGAGGGGAGCAGAAGGGAAACCAGGCAGAGAGACACAGGGGCAGCGAGGGAGAGAACGGGCGCAGTGTCTTGCTTGGGAAGTTTGAGAGGTAACTCACATCCTTCCTTCACCAGACAAAGGGGTCCTCTTACAGGATGCCCAAACAAAAGTTCAAAAGGGCTGTGGGCAACCCCCTTCTGTGGAACCTCTCTGTAAGCAAACAAAAGGCAGGGTGGCAGGATATCCCATCTCCGCCTGTGCTTTTCTGGGAGACCCTTAGTCATACCCTTTAAGGTCTTGTTGAACCTTTCAACTAGACCATTGCACTGTGGGTGATAGGGTGTGGTGAACTTATAGTTCACTCCACACTCCTTCCACATTGCAGTTAGGTAACTAGACATGAAGTTTGCACCTCTGTCTGATACAACCTCCTTAGGGAAACCCACTCTTGAGAAAACTCCCAAAAGGGCACTTGCCTCAACAGGTGCTCTAGTGGTCCTAAGTGGTATAGCTTCTTGGTATCTGGTGGCATGATCCACTACCACCAGAATAACCCTGTGCCCAGAGGCTGTTTGGGGATCCATTGGTCCAACAATCTCTATCCCAACTCTTTCAAAGGGAACCCCCACCACAGGTAGTGGTATAAGGGGAGCCTTTGTAGTGCTCCCTGCTTTGCCACTAGCTTGTCAGGTCACACAGGAGCGACAAAACTCCTTTGTGTCTTCTAACATGTGGGGCCAGTGAAAATGTGGAACAAGCCTGTCCCAAGTTTTGTTCTGGCCAAGATGTCCTGCAAGGGGAATATCATGGGCTAGTGTCAAAAGGAAGCCCCTGAATGCCAAAGGTATGACCAACCTCCTGGAAGCACCAGGCTTGGGGTCTCTACCCTTTGAATACAGGAGCCCTTCATCCCAGTACACCTTATGGGTTCCACTAGCATTCCCTGCAGCCTCAGCACCAGCTTGCTGTCGGAGGGGTTCAAGAGAAGGGCAGTCCAACTGCGCCTGCCTCAGATCTGCCCTAGAAGGTCCCCCTGTCCCAAGAAACTCAACCTGATCAGGCTCAAGCTCTTCTAGGACAGTTCCTTCTGGGGGCTCACAATCAGCTTCCTCAGAAGGCTGATCCTCATCCTGAGGCAGGGGGGAAGGCACTGCCTTACCCCTACTGCTCCTTTTCCTGGAAGGTAACTGGTCCTTTATTCCAGAATCAAGTGCCTCTTTAGTGTTGCAATTTTTGACCAGTGACCTGGTCACAGCAAGAACATGTGCTGATATGCCCAACATTTCTGCATGTGTCCTAAACTCCACTTTAGACCACGCTGAAGTCTCTAGGTCATTGCCAAGCAAACATTCTACAGGGAGGTCTGAACTAACAACAACCTTCTTAAGGCCAGTTACCCCTCCCCAGGAGAAATTCACAACTGCCATACTGTGTGTGGTAGTGACATTGCTAGCATTGGTCACTAGGTAAGTTTCACCTAGTATGATCTGTCCAGGATCCACAAAGTCGGGTATCACCATGGTGACACTAGCCCCTGTGTCCCTGTAGGCCTGAGCCTCGTTTTCATTGACAAAAGGAGTTTGTCTGTACTTGCCCAAGTTATTGGGACTCACAGGGAAGGACACATCCGTGCCGCCATCATAGATCAAAACAGCTTGAGTTGGTACTCTGACTTGGCCAGAGTCCATCTCAGTTCCCAGGATTAACCCTACTACACTCTTCTGTTGAGAACCACCACTTGGAGCTGAACTCGGGGGAACAGTTGCCTTAGGGGCAATGGTGGCTGGAGCTGTCTCCTTTTTGGTGCAATCACTGGTCCAGTGAGTATTACTTTTACAAACTTTGCACCAGGGTTTCTTTTGTCCTTCTTTCTTTTTGGATTGTTGGTAACCCCCACCATTAGAAGCTTTTTGGGGACCTTGAGAAGACTTCTGGTCTTTTGCTTTCTCCCCACCCTTTTGGTCTTGCTTCTTCTGGTCACCACCTTGGTTCTGTATCTTCTGCTTCACCCTGGTTCTGACCCATTTGTCTGCCATTTTACCCAATTCTTGTGGAGTGGTCAAATCAGAGTCAACCAGGTGTTGATGCAATAACTGGTTCTGACAATTATTAAGAATCTGTTCTCTCGTAATAAGGTTATACAATCCTGTATAGTCACTTACTTTACTGCCCAGTAACCAACCTTCCAGAACCTTAGTAGCACAATCTGCAAAATCTGTCCAGTCCTGAGTTTGTGTCTTTTGGGTATCTCTGAACAGCAACCTATACTGCTCAGTGGTTAGGCCAAACCTGTCTATTAGAGCACTCTTCAGGACATTGTAGTTGTCAGCATCCTCTTCTCTAACAGTGAGGAGCTTGTCTCTTCCTTTGTCTGCAAAGAAGAGTCACAAGATTGCTGCCCACTGACTCTGGTACCTGCTGTACTTTGCAGGCCCTCTCCAAAGCAGTTATCCACTTGTGGATATCATCCCCAATCTGATAGGGAGGGACAATCTTGTTTAGGTTTCTATGGTCATAAGACCTATCCCTAACCCTAGGGATTATGCTGCCACCAGTGGGCTCTAGCCCACACAATGTTCTCTCTCTTTCAAGAGCTAGGGTCTTTTCCTCCAGGGCAACTTGTTGCCTCTGGATCCTAATCTTAACTTCTTTCATTCTAGCTTCATGCTCTCTTCTTTGAGGGATGTTCTCCTCCTGTGAGATGAGGCAGAGGACCCTATTGATGAAGCAGAATGGTGAGATTCACCTGAGTGAGATCTCTGTCTTTTAAGTACACCAGTAGGCCTACCTGGGGGAATGAAGAAGGGGCCCTCATGGCCATCTCCATCTCCAGTTAGTCCTGTCTCTCCCAGGTCTGGTTCATCAACCAGTTCCTGGTCTGCACCTTCCTCCTCCTCAGAGTCCTGGTGGGGTGCCCCACTTGGATCCTACTCAGGTGAGGGGTGGCCCCCTCCCCACTACTTAGGGTATCTGGGTCTGATGCTTTTGCTAAGTCATCTGCCACCAGGATATCTATGAGGTGTTGGGTGGTTGGACTCTGTCCTTGTCTTAATTTTCTTGTGGCACACAATCCCCTTAAGTCTTGGAATGTGAATGTGTCATATTTAGATGTCTGCTCTTTGCTGACATCTGACAGAGAGACACTGGCTGCTGCCCTTAAGGCCATGACTAGTGAGGTGTTGTGTGTGTACTACCTACACTACTTGTTTCCTACTAGAACCTCTCTAGATGTTGTAGTCAGGGTATGCTAAGCCCTTACCACCTACAACTGCTAAGTTCAGTAGAACGTATGTATTATAAGTCTTGATTCATATGTATCTACAGGTACCTTGATGTGATTTTTCAAATGATTCTCAAGATTATTTGATAAAACAATGTAAGCTGTTATCCCATCTGCTGCACACCAATGTGAGAAGTTAGCCTGACATCTGATGTCCACTAGTTCTAGTGGGCACCTTGCACCAGTCTAATCGACCTTATTGATGGTGGTTGTAAAGTCAACCTTATAGAAAGCTATCCTAGGGTTAGCAATGGCGAGCAATCTTCAGGCTAAGACTTCAGAGAGCAAATTAAGCTAGTTGTTTTACCAATTATAATACCTTGAGTACCAAATGGAAGTACACCACACAAGGTATATATCAAATATATATGTATTTAATCTAAAGACAACCCCTCTGCACTCTTTATGAGGTCAGAGGTAAATGTACAATACAAGGAACTTAATTAGCAAACAATAAGTTGCACAGTATACGTTTTGCCCTAGGGACCTCACAAACCATATACTAAAATAGTGGTATAAAAACAACGTGAGAAATAGAAAGCAGGCCTGGGGCCTATGGAATTGCTGGGGCTACTCAGGACAACCAAAGGTTAGGATGTAGGAGGTCCACGGGAGACGCATGCAGTGTCTAAACACAGCCGCGGGTTACCATTGACTTTCTATGGGAAACAAACAAGTTACAATTTTACAATTTAAGGACACTTCTAAATGAACTATGATGGAACCCTTTTAGACTTAGACACTAGGAGGGCCAATACCTTGAGACTACCAGAGTACTCGTGTTACCTCACCCACGGAAGCCGGGTGCATAGGTCTCTTTTGGTGTCGGGTTTTCTCGTCGATTTCAATGGAGATCTGCAAAGAAGTGCTGCAGGCGAGCAGAGGAAGAGCGTCCGGGTGGATCCAAGGGTGGATCAAAGATCTGAAGAACCTGAAAGCAGAGGAGACAGAGTCTGGGCCACTTGCCAGTGACCAGGGCAGCGAAAGAAAGATGCCACCAGATGTCGGGTGATTTCAGGTGAAGTTGATTTTCTTTAGCCACGAGGACCAGGAGGTGTTGGCAATGACCAGAAGCTGGATTCGAGCTGTCTCACAAAGTATCTAGTTGACTGCGGTGTCGGTATCCGGATTGGACCCAACAAGCCTTAGCAAATGCAACCCACGCAGGATGTCAAGATTGGCTGCGGTGCAGACCAGCAAGGTCTGTGGAACTTCTCCTTTGCAAGAAAGTTGGAACAAGCCTGGAGCAACCAGGAAAGCAAGTTGAAACAAAGGATTGTCTTCTTGAGGGCTCACTAGCCAACGGACTTTGAACTGCAAAGATACATTGAGCGGAAATGCACAAAGCGGGCACACGGGCCACTCGTGGAGTGTGGATCTTTGAGCTTCAGTGCAAAAGGTGCTCGGGTCTGGGGCTTCAAGCACCCCAATGCACAACTTCAGGATACCTTGGGAAGTTGATGCAGGATGTCCAGGAGTTCCGGTCCCACGTCTCTCGTGTCCGCCAGGGGTCTCAGCTTTGCTGTGAGCGAAGGTCGGGGTCAGAGATGTTTGGAAGTTTATATCTTGTCACAGATTCTTCGGGATCTGGCGGGAGCCTCAAAAATGCAGACCTGCAATGATGCTGTTGGTGCCTTTTTGGACAGGGTGGTCACTCCTTGACCACAAGGGAGATTTCTTCCATCTTCCAGTCGATATGGAATGTCGAAGGTCCAGGATATATGTTGCAGAGTTTCATCCAGGGTAATCTAAAGTCCTAGGGACTGGGGATCTATACTTATAGTAAGTTTAGGGGTTGGACTATCTCTAAGGTTCCTCCTATGGGTGGACCTGGAGTGGGGGTGGTTACACCCCTTCCACTTTGTCCAGTTTCGCGCCAGACCTGGGGCTGAGTGCCCCAGCAACCGGTATGAACTGGGGAATGCATGGAGCACCTTGTGTGCCCCAGGCAGTGTCTGGAAAGCATTCACTGAATGCAACCCTCCCTGCCCTAATATACTAAAGCCTATCTGGGGAGGTGCCAGCACCTCCCTGGACAGGAAACCTATTGTCAAGGGCTCCCTGTCGGAGTTTTGACCAGCAGCAGGAGGGCAGACTCGTGTCTGTGGCAGCAGCATCCATTTTGTGATGCAGAGGCTCTATTTAACTTTAACCGGGTAAACCAGTAACTACATGTCTTCTCTCTCTAGAAGGGTGGAATGTTACCCCCATCACCAGGACTGGTGGGGGCAGTATTCCAAAGTGTTTGACACCTTACACGACATGTTTTGATAAAGCCAAACCGAAGTTGGCATTAACCAGCGAGGATTATAATGCAGTTAAGAGTGTAAGGTATGGGAGATGGTTCCGAAAGCTGCATAGGGGCTCAGGTCATGCTAGGGCACCCTCTCACATAAAACCAAGCACTCTGCCTCCAGGATTGTCAAGGCCTGCCATAGGAGTGACTTATAGGTGTATATGTGTCTATATATGGATATAGCTATAGGTATACTATATCTAAGTAAGGGGTGATTACACCACCTTACCCAGGCTGTGTGAACAGACCTGTGGTGTCAGTTTAGAAGGCAAACCAGGGGTGGCACAATACATGCTGCAGCCCCTGGTAGGCCTAGGGTGCATCTATACACTGGGTGCCTATGGTACTCTACACAGGGTCTCACAAGGGTGACCCAGTAACCAATCTGGTATGTACCTAAAGTACATGGTATCAATTTAAAGAGAGAACTGCTGGGCTGTGGGCCTGATTAGCAGGTCCATAGCCACACTAAAGTCGAAAAACCAGAGAATCGCAGCAAAAAGTGGGGGTAGCCATAGGCAGCAGACCCTACTCTTCTACACCCTGGAATGTGGCTGTTCCAGGGTCTGCAGGGAGCCAGAGCTCCCCCCATTCATTTTACATTTAGCCCCAGTCAGGAGCGTTCTCCTGGACTATATTGTAATGAATACCCTGGTAAGATGGTGGTCCCTGGTGCTGCAAGGGGGCCACACTGCCCCCCTGCATTATTTAAATGGTAAGCCCTTGGGAAGTGAAAGTCCCTGGGGTGGCGGGGTGGCCATACAGGCATCCACGTACTAATTTATGACTTAGTCCTGGAAAGGTGGCAGTCCCTGGTGTGTGGGTGTGCCGCATAAGCACCCCTGCATATTTTTTATAAAAATGTCCCCGGGATTTTGGCCCAGCTGGGGGCTTCTTTCTTATATGTTCTCCTTTTTAATTTTGCCATGAATCCACTGATCCATCAACGATTGCTGCAAAAATGCTTTTATCCCCCGGCAGGGTCTCTGTGGGACTCCCCCCAACAATATCTGGGGGGTCAGGGTATTCTTACCTTGCCCCCTTGTCTTTCCCAAAAATTTTTTGGGTGGGAGTCAGCTTGAAGCCGAGTCCCAAGATGGCTGCCAACACTTCCTGGTTGAAGTGTTGGCAGCCAATCAAATTTTAGTAGGATCCGTGAGCCCACTGCAAGGACACATATCCCCAGATATCTATATCTTTTAAACTCAAATATCTTTCAAACTACTAAACGTATTTACACCAAATCACAAAAAGCACACTTTCTGGACCAACATCTAGCTTTTTGCCAAATTTGGTGTAATTCCTCTCAGTGGTTCAAAAAATGAAAAATCCCCATAGACATAACATGGGGAAAACATGTTTTGGGACCCCCCTTTTTTCTCAGCCCTGCTTGAAGGATCAATCCAAACTTTCAACACAGCAGCTGAACCAAAAGGGGATGTTTTTTGAAAATTTCATGAAGATTCGTCAAGCGGTGCCAAAGTTATTTGCAGAACAAAAAAGGTTTTTCCTATGGAAACTTTGGTCCTAACTATAACTACCTAAAGGCGACCGCCAGTAGGATATATATATATATATTTTTTTTTTAGGCTTTGATGTAAATATTCCACTTTGTAATT
>NW_028253783.1:0-28630 GCF_964263255.1 Lissotriton vulgaris
AAGCTAAGTAAGGCAAGGCTGCATGAGGTGTCCGAGGAGGGAGTGTCATCTTCAGATGGCTTTGGGCCAAAACTGCTTTGAAGATTTCTATGTTTGGGCTTCGTCGGCGAAATGGAATAACAGTAACAGTAAGTAACTTTATTGTACAGTTAATTAAAACTCACAATTTTTAAAATTCACAGTTTAAAAGAAGTATACATCAAAAGATAAAATTGATTATTGAAAATTAAAATAAATGGGTCGCCATATTGTGCGGTAGTAAATAAAGTTCATGTTTCCAATTTACTTTTTGATGTTATTTGTTTGAGATGGAGTTCCAGAATATTCCTCTAGAGCACTGTCTGTCTGTTAGTATACTTCCTCATTTTGCTTATTCTTGAGTCTTACCGTCACTGTATCAAAGAATTTTGAGAGACGGCAGTTTAATTGGGTCTCCTGCGGGTTAAAGCATAGTTTGACTGTCTGTCTGCAAGTCCTGATGCCCTTCTGGTTTTATCTTGCCCGTAGTAAAGATCTCCTTTTATCCATTAGGCCTGGGCAAATACAAATTATGTGTGCTAAATCTCCAGGTCCTACTTTACAAAGACGACAAGTCTGATCTTCTTGATTCCTTTTCCATGGTGCCAGATGAGGGAGGATTGGTAAAATACCAAGGCGCAGCTTTAAAAAAAAATATTTTATCTTCTGTTTGAATCCCTGTTCCAAATAAGCTTGTGGCTTAAGTGTTTTGTAGTCATTTAACACAAACCATTCATGTGCCCTCTTTGCTAGAGCTTCCTTATCTTCTGTTAACAATATTATTTTAGTGACTTCAGTTACAACCTTTTTGAAGCTCTTATGATCTACTGGTGATTCCCAAAGATCAGTCAGTACAGGTCTCTCTAATGATTCCGACAGATACTCTCTGGCAGGTGATCGTTCTCGTCGTTGCAGCTCGGTCCAAAGGTGAGCGTTTAAGGTCCCTAGTTCAGCATTTCGGATCTTATGCCAGCATTTTATGTAGCTGCCCCTTCTTTCCACCATCTGCTTCTGGAGGCCGAATTCGAGGTGCATTTGGGCTGGAGATACACAGCTGGGTAGCTGAAAGATGGATCTGTAGGTTTTACTGATCACTTTTTCTAGGATCAGCGCATCTTTTCCATATGTTGATTCACTCCCATATGTCAGCATAGGTTGTAAACGTGCTCTTATTACTTGTAGGAGCGGGTCCAGAGTACAATCTGGAAGGACTTTCTTCAGGGGCTTCATCGCAAGATAGCTCATGGTGCCTTTTCGATGCAGCGTCTCTAATTGAGGTTTAAACGAGCCTCTGCTATCTAGTAGGACCCCAAGGTACTTGTAGCTTGTTACATGGTCTAGTTTCCGCCCTTCCAAATACCAAATGTTTTTCCTAGCCTTCTTGTAATTCACAGTCATAGTTTTTGTTTTTGTTAAGTTGATAGTTAGTCCGTTGCACTGTGAAAATGAGCGGGTAGTATTTAGAAGGTGTTGGAGGCCAATTGGAGTCCGGCTTATTAGGACCATGTCATCAGCGTATAAGAGATTGGACAGCATGATTTCTCCCAATCGTTGGGCATGCGATTTGGTGCTGTCCAATTTCCCATGTAAATCTGCAAGGAAAAGATTAAACAGCATAGGAGCTAGGACACACCCTTGTTTCAGGGCTTTAGAGCCTTGTTTCAGGGCTTTAGAGCCTTGAGAGATGCGTCCCGTCTCCCAGCTTAATCCCAGGTATTGGTGTGGAGTGAGATCAGCTGCTTTAGAAGAGGTTGTGGTATCCCCCATTTTCCCAGCTTTTGCCATAGTTTGGCCCGGTCCACGTGATCAAACGCTGAGCTGTAATCTATAAAGCATAGAAACAGCAAGTTCTTTCCTGCTTTAGCCGCGTCTGCCAGCAGAGTTAATGCCATGACATTGGTGGTGGTGTTTCCTTGACCAGCTCTCTTGCGCCTTTAAGTTTAAGCTTCGGATGTATATCGGAATTAATTATAACAAGAAGGTGGTACGTCTTTCTGATATTGATTGTTATAGCAATAGCCTGGAAAGCATTTGGAGCTATGGTTTTAATCTTTATCTCTTTCATTGCTCCTATTGTGAGAATTGAGGCAAAGATCATCAGTCCGCCTGAGCTGTGACCAAAGGTTGAGGTCCTAGTAGCTGGCACAATTTGCATCATGTATCCTTCTAGGGCTATCTCGCGTTCTTCCCAGGTTTATTGTAATAATATCAGGTCGAATGACCTTAAGTAGTTTAATGTTTCCCGATCGTCCAGTTTGTCAGTCAAGCCGTTGATGTTCCAGATACATATTCTAAGATTATTCCAAATAATGTGTGATAAAGTCTGGGCAGGAATCCCTTGTCATTGCCCGCCCCTGTTTGTTATTGTTCGCTGTATTTTTTCCAGATTGGGGATTGGTGGTTTTGTTATTACCGTTTTAGTATATAAGAGCCTCCCTTGGGGGCCTGGCGACTGGCTGAGAGCTCCTTTTAGGATTGATGTTGCTGTATGAAAATGTTCTTTTTTGCTCTCCTCTAGAAACGGTGTTGGGTAGGCTAGTCTCTTTCCTAGTTCCAGCTTTATTCCCCACTGAGAGAATTTGTTAATTTCTCCTAGGATCCGATCAACCAGCTCATTAGATATCCATGTTGTCTTTATCGTTTCTGGTTTATGTGGGTCACATGTGGATTGGAATTCGATTTGAAGCAAGTCAGTTGAATTGATGTCTTCCATTCCCTTAATTGAGTTGACTAGTTTTATTATGTTTCCTCTATTTAAGGTGTCCACTCTTCCTCTAGATTTATACTTGGGGACAAATAGTAATATATCTGTCTCTTTTGATGCTGTGGCCCTAGTGTCTTGGACTGAGGGTACCTCGTGGTGTGTAACCCAGTTGGGGAGTTGGGTATTGTTGTTTTTAAGTATAGCAGCAGTTTCGCTTCTGTTGGATTCTTCCTGTTCCTGCTCTAGGGCCGGCTGCTCCTCACTTTTTGGCCTATCCCTTAGCTGACTGTCTGTATGTCTCCTTTCTGAGCTGCTTAGGTCACTTTCTTGCTCAGATCTGTCCCATTGTTGTGTGTGTTGTGCCTTTCTATCATCATTTTGCCGGGGCTGTTCAATTGCTGTCTCTAATATTTCTTTTGACATTAGAGTTTTCAGTTTGTTTGAGATCCTTGTGGTTTTCAGTTTCTTGCCCAGAGACGGAGTCTGCTCAACCTGGGTAGAAGGTGCCGCTATCTCTTCTTGTTCAACTTGGTCCTGAGTTTCCACCAGCTACCCCTCCTCTTTATAAACAGCAGCTATAATTTTCCTGTTCCTGCCCTTCTTTTTTGTTTCCGTCGGGTTTGTGAGTTTGTAGGTGCCTCTGTGCTGAGTCATTCATGAGATGAGGCATTTAAGATGGAATTTTCTGGGGATTGTCTAGAATTTTGAGGGCAGTTCTCCTCATTTTGAATCAAATTGTTTTCAGCTTCTTTTATGATTCCGTTGGTTTCAAATTTGCCAGAAGGTTCTCTAACATTGTTGGTCGCGTTGATAGCTTATTTATTATTGGGGATCAGTCACATTCTGTTCTTGCTAACACAGAGAGTTCTGCTGCTTCCTGTCCCCTTTTAATGAGGCCATTTACATCTCCTAGTTTCCTCTCTATCCCTGAAGTAATCTCAGCTAGTGTTTGCAATACTGTTATCTGCATGTCTAGTTTATCAGATTGGTATTGTAGAGCTGTTGCTGATAGTTGAATTGTGTTTAATAAGGTTGTCCAGAAGGTATTGGACGGGCTTATGCTCTCTTCTCTGCACGTGCTGGCGGGTTTTCCCATATTAGGCGTTATAGTGGGTTTTAGGTTATATGAGGCCACTAGGTCTTCCCACTCTTGTGTTGCGAGGAAGGTCATATCGCTGTCTATGGTATGTGAGTTCTCCTGTTGCTGGTTCTGAGGTGAATTCGGTCGGCCCATTTCTCTCTGCTCTTTTGAGGCCGTTAGGAAACCAGCTTGTATGCTCTTCAGCATCGGTGAGAGGCTACTGTTTGACTGAGGTGATGTTGTCCTTTCATCCAGTACATTCTGAGTTTTTTGTCGTAGGAAAGGAGTTGATTGATCAACCTAGTCTTGTGACTCCTGACGTTCTGGAACGATGGTAGGATCTAATGCTCTGTCTGTTCTTAACCCGCTGGGAGATGTTTCCTTGCCTTGGGAGCTTTCTGTTTTAGTCCTGCTAGGAGGTGTTTTCTTGCCTTGTGGGCTTTTTAGTTGGGTGTCTGGTGGACTACTGACCTCCACTGGCCGTTCTGTTGTTTTCCCTCCTGTGCCTTCTTCGTCAATTTTGCTTTTTTGCCAACTTTCGGTTGGCACCATGCGACTATTGACCGCATGAATATCCGCTACTGTAATCTTTACAGTTTTTTCAGTTTCCAGTGTTTTTTGTATTTGCAGTAGGGGATATTCTATCTTCCCGGGCTCCAATGGGGTTGGTAAGCATTCTAGATTCCAGTTTTTTGCAAAAAGTGCCATTCCAGGATCTTTTAGAAATGCAAATTTGGGGTAAATTTTTGGTTGGTAGGAGTTTGAGATTTTTCTAGCTGGCTCTCCTTCTATGGTTATGAGCTCTTCAATTCTATCTCTTTTCTCTCCCTTGAGAGTATTGTTTGGTTGTTTTATGTTATTTGGTCCCTTTGTGGTTACTAGATTTTTATCTTTGCTGGCGTCCGTCCCAATGAACCCGGGGGGAGCCCATGTCTTTGTTGATTTTTTTGTCAATGTTGGCATCTTTAACAACCTCATTTTCCTTAATGTTGATTATTTTACTGAGGTCTTTATCTGAGGGTGATGCTGGAGCTCCACCATCTTTTACAGTCTCCTTTTTGCGTTTGATATTGGTTTTATAATAAACCTTCTCACTGTTCCCGACCTCATGGCTAACCAGGTAAACGAGTAGGCTGGTAGCTAGTAGTTAATTTTTGATGGTTGCTGTTGCGGTCGGTGTCACGATCGGGCACTTATCAAGATCCTGAGGCTCGCGGCAGATGTAGCTATGCCCACTGATCACTGCTCACTGCTCCTGATCGCTGCTCCTATGCAGTTGCGGGGACTCCGTCACAGTCAGCCTGGCAATACAAGTAGAGTGGAAGCTGCAGAGAGGTGGGATTTGGGAGGTTGAGATGAGGTGAGCAGTACTGGAGCAGGTTTTTGAGACTGTTGTAGCTTTCAAGGGAGGGCAGCTGGCAGTGCCTGGCTTTCAGCTGGCTGCACCTGAACTATTCACTGGGGTTCCAGTACTCCAATTATTCGTCTAGATATTGATCCGGGGTGGAAAAACATCATCCAGTATATGAATTAAGATATGTAGTTACCCCCCGAATGGAGCTTCTCCTTTCCTCCTCGCTTTTTATTCCACCTCCGCTTACAATTTCACCAGTTTCATCAGATTCCCCACTCACCTCCTGTGTTAGGATGTTTTGTTGATTTTCGCTTGCCTGTTTTCCATCTGGCCGCAATATCCGTAATCTCCTTAGTACGTTTATGTATGTATGGGTTGAGGCGTCAGGTTTGTACAAGCTTGTTCCTGGGGTTTCCACGAAAAGTGGGAGGGCAGGTAGGGTCTGCCCTGATGCAATGCGCAGGTCAATTAGGCCCCAGCGAGTCAGCCAACAGGCCTCAACGGCACTCTGCACTCCGTACAGGCAGCTCTTGTCTCTCTGCCCCGCTACCCCTTCTGCTCTCCGTGCTCTGCTGGGTTTCTCTCGACTCCTTGGCTCCCCCCCCCTCCAGAGGCTCATTTAGCCGGGGCGTAGCGGGGCGAGGAGCGAGGAGGGGGCCGGCAAGCACAGCACAGGAGAGGCTCGCAGGACCTCGCGGCAGAAATCGGCAGAAACCGAAACCAGAACTGAAACGGTGAGACGCCTGAAGAAGCCTAAGGAGGCCTGGACGACGGTCTCTCCTCTCTCTCTCTTCTCTCGCTCTGCTCCCTCCGCACAGGGACAGCCTCGGTTGGCCACAAATGCCCCAAATGCTCTGGTCCCTTAACTTCCTCAGAGCCGCTGCGTGCCTCTGCAACCTGCGTCTCCTGGATCCTTGCTCACTCGCCTGGCAAACCGCAAGTCACGGACTGGAGTCACAGGGAAATAAACCAATGCCACGCACAGAAACCTCTTCGACCGGACGTGGACTCTGGTAACATTGCCCATCGAAATGGAATAAGGCAGTAGGCAATGTTTACTTAGCACTTTCCAAACTTATTGCACTAAAAAGGACCTTGAGATTATTACCAACAAAGCAAAGTACATGGCCATAAATCCCCATAAGTCCTTCAGAGAAAATGTGTTTTTAAATGGACCAAAATTGGAATATGTTAAACATTTTAGTTACTTGGGCGTGTCCTTGGATTTAAATTTATCTTGGAAAACCCAAATAGCAAATAGCAAGCTGCTACTAACACAAAACACTCTACCATTTTTAAAAAGACATGGAAATAGCATCAATAAGGTGGTATCACCAGCCCTTGAGGTATTTCGATTCAAAGCCCAATCAGCAGCATTATATGGCGCTGAACTATGGGAGTCTTCATCCAAAAAGGCTTTTGAGGCCAACGAGAATACATTTTATAGAGCATGTTAAGATTACCAGTGCCTACTCCACTAATACCAACCATGCTCGATCTTAAAATGAAACGCACTGACCACCATGCAATAATGAGACCCTTGATGTTTTGGGTAAGACTCTGGACAACACCTGTGCTGCTGGATTATAAGATGGCTCTAATAGAAATAAGAGATCTAGACACTAATAATTGTATTACATGGTTGAAACAGGTTAGTTCTTGGTTAAAGAAGATTGGCCTAGCACACTTTTGGAATAATCCATCTATTTAACCCCAAATTCGAAAACGATTTTAAAAACATCGTTTTGGGCATTTATGGATCATAATATATCAAATGCTAGAGTGAATGGACCTCTGACTAATACGTGTCTCACGTTCAAAGATAGTGCTTGCTTTGAACCATTTCTAGACAAAGTAAATCCTCCACTTGCCAAAACACTACACTTGAAATATAGGTACAGTGTATTAATGATGAAAACAAGAGTAGCAAGGTGGACAAATAACTATAATGAAATATGCATGCTGTGCTCAGGAAAAGTAAAAAAAGATATTCCACATGTTTTGTTCTTCTGCCCGGCCTATACGGTCCCTAGGAAAAGATGGATGAAACCTCTTTGTACAAACATAGGTGTGAGATCGTATAAAGAAGCAGAAAGGATTTTAAAAACTGATACTAGCCAGGTTACTGACTTTGGTATTAGCAGATTATTGCTGGCTGTTAATTTCTTAAGAACAAAAGCTGGAGAGAAATTTTAGAGAACTGTTATCGAGCTGCATGAGATGTCTAGGAAACAATACAATAAATTGCATTACTAAGAGTATTTGTTTGGTACGCTTAGAATAATTATGTTACAAACTCAAATGTTTAATACTATGTTCATACGTGTGTATCCAAATTATTAGCACTTTAGTTCCATAGACTAAAATGTCTTTTTAAATTATTTATTTAAGGTTCTTAATACAATGATTAACACCGCACCTCCATTATATTACTAATTATTGAATTGTATCTAAACCTGGTAATTGTAATATTGTAATATTGTGATCCCTCTCTTGTATGTACTTGCACTGTTTTTTAAAATGCATCTTTTATGATACTGCACTGCAGTATCGAAATAAAGATTATGAAATGAAATGGATAAGGCAGTAGGCTGTGGCCAAAGACAATTCCAAGAGGTGGGATTCATCTTTGGGGAAGCACTGTTGGAAAGAATTTGTTGCTGTGCAGAAGAATGTAGCCAGAGAAGCAGTAAAGTAAATCCGACAGGCGATGCACCTAGGGCAGATAGGTGAACAGGTTGGGACCATTCTCTTTTACTGTATCTCAAAGCAGTTTTTGGCCAAAATATTTTCAAGTCCTCAGTTGTGGCCATCTGGGCACCTTTATTACTTCAACCAAGGGTACAGGACTGGCTGGACACCTCCTGGAGGTTAATGCTCACCCAGGCTTGGTCCAAATGCACATTCAAGATGGTGAAAGTCTTTAATGTTCCTGTGGCTCAGCACAGGAGGCCAGTAAACCAGTACTTACAGTCATTCTGGTAGTCCTCGGTGCTGTGGAAGATGTAGGGCTCATCAGCTGGCCTGGCATCTGAGAGTCATGGCTGGGTCTAGGCAGCAAAGCAATCTTTCCAGGTGCAGCAGCAGTCTGGCAGAGTGCACAACTGCAGGCATTCCACTAAGAGTTCTTCCCCATGTCCAGTAGTGAACTGAAGAGAAGGTCTGAAGGTCCTATTTCTATGCCCAGGTGCCCTACTTTTGGAAGGTGGTAGACATTTCTGAAAAGGCTTTTAGAACTGCACAGAATTTCCTGACTCTCTTGCCTTGGCTCTACACTGTTAGCAGTGACAATACAGGGTTGTTAGCCGCTTTGTGTGAAGGCAGATCACACAATATATGATTGTAAGTGCTCAGGGCCGCCCATATCATGCCAGCAAATGACCCATTGCTGCACACCTAATCCCTCTATTGATTGATTGCCTTGCTGAAATTCACAAAGTCTAGCTGTCAGCTGCACCAAATCATGTGACCCAAGACATTATCCAGGCACAAATGGCCAAAGGCAGTTTAAGTTTAAGTTTAAGATCAAAATGTGTATAGCGCACTACTCACCCAGAGGGTCTCAAGGCGCTTGAGGGAGGGGGGTACTTTACTTATCGAATATCCAAGTTTTTAGTTGTTTTCTGAAGGAGAGGTGGTTCTGTGTAAGGCTGAGGTGGGTGGGGAGAGAATTCCAGGTCTTGGCCGCTAAGTAGGAGAAGGATCTTCCCCCCATGGTGGATCTTTGGATGCGTGGAATTGCGGCGAGGGCTTGATTGGACGATCATAGTTGGCGGGTTGGGGTGTAAAAGGACAGGCGTGTGTTGAGGTATTCGGGTCGTAGGTCGTAGAGGGCTTTGTGTGCGTGGGTGAGGAGACGGAACGTTATTCACTTGTTGACGGGGAGCCAGTGGAGGTCTTTCAGGTGACCAGAGATGTGAGCTTGGCGAGGGATGTCTAGGATGAGTCTGGCTGAGGCATTTTGGATGCGTTGGAGTTTTTTCTGTAGTTTGGCTGTGGTTCCGGCATAAAGGGTGTTTCCGTAGTCCAGTCGGCTTGTGACCAGTGCATGGGTGACCGTCTTTCTTGTTTCGGTGGGGATCCAACGGAAGATTTTTTTGAGCATACGTAGGATATTGAAGCATGATGATGAGACGGCGTTGACTTGGCTGGTCATCGAGAGGGAGGAGTCCAGGATGAAGCCCATGTTGCGTACGTAGTCCGTTGGTATGGGTGCGTTTACTAGGGCCGGTGGCCACCATGAGTCGTCCCAGGCGAAGGGGGATGAACCTAAGACGAGGACTTCCGTTTTGTCTGAATTCAGTTTTACCCGGCTGTTCTTCATCCACTCGGCTACTTCTTTCATCCCTTCGTGTAGGTTGGTTTTGGCGATGCTTGGGTCTTTGGTGAGGGAGAGGATCAGCTGGGTGTCGTCTGCGTAGGAGATGATGTTGAGGTTGTGTTGGCGCGCAATGGATGCGAGGGGACTCATGTACACGATGAAGAGGGTGGGACTGAGTGATGATCCTTGTGGTACGCCGCAGATGACTTCGGTGGCCTCTGATCTAAAAGGGGGGAGGCAGACTCTCTGGGTTCTTCCGGCGAGGAACGAGATGATCCAGTCCAAAGCTTTTCCTTGTATTCTGACGTTGCTGAGGCGTTGTATAAGGGTGCTATGACAGACTGTGTCGAAGGCTGCGGAGAGGTCAAGTAGGATGAGGGCAGCTGTTTCTCCGTTGTCCAGTAGAGTTCAAATGTCGTCTGTTGCTGCGATGAGGGCGGTCTCGGTGCTGTGTTTGGCTCAGAAGCCGGACTGTGAAGGGTCGAAGGATTTGTTGGATTCGAGGAAGGCGGCTTGCTGACTGTTGACGGCTTTCTCAATGACTATGGCAGGGAATGGGAGGAGCAAAATGGGGCAGTAGTTCTTAAGTTCAGTGGGGTCTGCTGTGGGTTTCTTCAGGAGGGTGCTGAGTTCAGCATGTTTCCAGCTTTCCGGGAAGGTAGCTGAGTTGAGGGAGCAGTTGATGATGTCTCGGAGATGGGGTGCGATGATGGAGTCTGCTTTGTTGAAAATGTCGTGGGGACATGGGTCGGTTGGCGACCCTGAGTGGATGGAGTTCATCAGGCGGATGGTGTCTTCAGTGGTGATTGGGTTCCAGGCACAGAGGTTGTTGGAGGGGTGTTCTAGTTCGGAGGTGGGTGGGGTGGACTGGTCTCCGGACTGGTCTCCAAAGCTGTTATTTATGTCAGTGATTTTGTTGTGGAAGAACGAGGCTAGAGAGTCGCAGAGGTCTTGGGAGGGAGTGATGTCGTTGGTGCCGGCGGTGGGGCTGGTGAACTCTTTGACGAAGTTGAATAGTTCCTTGCTGTTGTGGGTGTTCTTGCAGAGCCGATCCTTGAATGCTGATTTCTTGGTGGATCGGATCAGTTGGTGGTGTTTGCGGGTGGCGTTCTTGAAGGTGGCCAGGTTGTCAGTGGTTGGGTTTTTACGCCAGGCTTTCTCGAGGGTGCGACAGGTCTTCTTGGATTTTTCAAGGGTGCTAATTCGTCAGCGCTGTGGGTGATCCATTGTGTGAGGTTGGTGGCAGCTTGGTTTGGGTCAGATGATTTGGCAGGAGAGTTTTGGTGAAGCGATGTGAAGAGCTGGTCGTTGGAAATTTTGTTCCAGTTTCTGCGGGGAATTGGTTGTGGGTGGTTGTGAGTCTTGATCTTTTTGTAGTTGAAGTGGACGCAGCTGTGGTCCGTCCAATGGAGAGCTGTGATGTGATTGAAGGAGATGTGCTTGCTGGAGGTGAAGATTGGGTCGAGCCTGTGCCCGGCATAGTGGGTGGGGGTGTCAACAAGTTGTTTGAGTCCGAGATTGGCGAGGTTGTCCAGAAGGGTGGTGGTGTTGCTGTCGTTGTTCTTTTCCAGGTGGATGTTGCGGTCCCCAAGGAGGATGTAGTCCTCGGAGGGGAGGGCGTGTGGGCTGATGAAGTCAGTGATGTCTTCGCTGAATTGTGTGCGGGGTCCTGGTGGTCTGTAGATGAGGGTGCCTCTGAGTGTGGTCTTGGGGTCAGTGTGGATCTGGAAGTGAAGGTGTTCGGTGGCTGCGAGGTTGTCGTCGGAACTGGTCGTGATGCGGATGGTGTTCTTATGGACGATGGCGATGCCTCCTCCTGTTTGATTGATGCGGTCTTTTCAGATAATTTTGTAGCCGTCCGGGTTGGCTATGGAGATGTCGGGCGTTGATGAGGCGTTCATCCAGGTTTCTGTAAGAAAGGCGACGTCCAGCGATGTGGTGTCGAGTAGGTTCCAAAGTTCAATGGCGTGTCTGTGGATCGAGTGGGTGTTGAGCAGGATGCACTTCAGGTGGTTAGTGTCGGAGCTCTGTTTGGAGTTTGTGGATTTGGTGTGGGTCCTGATGCAGTCGAACTTGCAGGAGTGGCAGGTGAAGGGTCCATGGGTGTGTCCTGGGGCGGCATGGTAGCAGTTTGGGAGTCGGCCGGGGTTAAGTGCTGAGAGGGTTGCGGCGTCGTACGTTGTGCGGGTGGAGTGGATTTTGTGGGGGCCAGGGGGATTGGCGCTGGGCGCATCCAGGCGCGGACGAGCGTAGACGGGCTTACCTTTGGCGCACCTTCGGCGCGCATGGGGCGCTTCCGCTGCACGTGAACGCTGCGCGCGAGTGCATCTGACATAAGTGGATAGTGGAGGGGGGCGGAGCGAGGGAGGAGCAGCTGGGAGGCGGGAGCGGGCTGGAGAGACGGGCTGGAGGCACAACAACAAAATGGCAGCAACAACAAAAGCCAAACAGGACGAGATTGGAGGACGATGTCAAATATTGCTATGGGCACAATCAGGCACTAATTAAAATTAGTGAGCAATGCGGGTAATGCGAGCAGTGGAGCGCTACGATAAAACAAAGGCACAGTTAATATGTAAGCAATGCGAGCAGTGCACAATTACTTCTTGGCTGCAGTGACTAAATAAAGCGCTACAAATACTGAGCAGGCACAAATATTTGCAAGGCAGTGCGATCAAAGCACAGAATCGTTTTTGGCAGCAGTGGGGAGTAAAGCGCTACAATACCCAGGAGACCAGGGAGGAGCGACTGCTTCTGCACGAGTCAGGACGGTCACAGCGCTTCACCGGACGGGACGTTCCTGATATCAGTGGTAGGGAGGTGCAGCTGGGATGCGGGAGCGGGGTGGAGAGACGGGCTGGAGGCACACCAACAAAATGGCAGCAACAACAAAAGCCAAACAGGACGAGATTGGGGGACGATGTCAAATATTGCTAATGGCACAATCAGGCACTAATTAAAATTAGCGAGCAATGCGGGTAATGCGAGCAGTGGAGCGCTACGATAAAACACAGGCACAGTTAATATGTAAGCAATGCGAGCAGTGCACAATTACTTCTTGGCCGTAGTGACTAAATAAAGCGCTACAAATACTGAGCAGGCATAAATAAATACAAGGCAGTGCGAGCAAAGCACAGAATCGTTTTTGGCAGCAGTGGGGAGTAAAGCGCTACGATACCCAGGAGACCAGGGAGGAGCGACCGCTTCTGCACGAGTCAGGACGGTCACAGCGCTTCACCTGACGGGACGTTCCTGATATCAATGGGAGGGAGGAGCAGCTGGGAGGCGGGAGCGGGGTGGAAAGACGGGCTGGAGGCACAACAACAAAATGGCAGCAACAACAAAAGCCAAACAGGACGAGATTGGGGGACGATGACAAATATTGCTATGGGCACAATCAGGCACTAATTAAAATTAGCGAGCAATGCGGGTAATGCAAGCAGTGGAGCGCTACGATAAAACACAGGCACAGTTAATATGTAAGCAATGCGAGCAGTGCACAATTACTTCTTGGCCGCAGTAACTAAATAAAGCGCTACAAATACTGAGCAGGCACAAATAATTACAAGACAGTGCGAGCAAAGCACAGAATCGTTTTTTGGCAGCAGTGGGGAGTAAAGCGCTACGATACCCAGGAGACCAGGGAGGAGCGACCGCTTCTGCACGAGTCAACTTTCTAAAGGTGGAATTTTGTAAATTGGTACCAAATATGAAATAGCTACCCGATCTCACTGGAAATTACAGCTTACTAAAAGTAATAAGGAATTCCCAATGTTATCCTATGGGAGGGGTAGACCCCACAGTAGTAAAAGTTGAATTTAGGAGTTTTTCATTACCAGGACATGTAAGACTTAAAAGTAAATGTCCAACCTTTTAATTACACAGCAACCTTCCCTATGGGGTTGCTAGGTTCTACCTCAGGGATCTCCTATATGTAATAAAAGGGGAGTTTAAGGCTTAGCAAGAGGGGCTTAAATTTCAAGTCAACATTGCTGTGTAAAATTGCATTCTGGATGCAGTTGCATACCTGGGACATTTTTAAAGAGCTACTTAGGTTGCTGTCACTATGAGTGCTACAGGCCCACTGGCAGCATTTAATTTACAGGCTCTGAGTATATGGTATACCACTCTATATTTGACTTACAAGTAAATTAAATATGTCAATTAGGTATATGTCAATCAAACTATGTTTAGAAGAGTGAGCACTAGCACTTTAACACTGGTTAGCAGAGGTAAAGTGCACAGAGACCTAAGGCCAACGAAAACAAATTGAAGAAAAGATTTGAGGAAAGCAGGCTAAACATTTAGGTGAAAACCACCCTAAGGCTGACAGGTCTGTCAATCACTAATAACATGTTCTATGACATCTTTGATAAAATCACTGCAACATCAGCTATGACATCTTTGATGACAACACTATGCATTGTGGGGGAACTATAATAATAATACAATCTTTATTCGCATATAGAAATACCATAAAATATATGGTGGGGGATCAAGTTCTAGTTATTTCAGGAAGGGAGTTATAGTTACTTGAGATATCTATATTTAGAACTTTGTTAGTTTAAAACTGTGCATTTTAACTGGCATTTCCATTTTTATACTTACGTCCTGTTAACATTTGCATTTTTCAAGATAGATAGATAGATAGATAGATAGGTAGATAGATAGATAGATAGATAGATAGATAGATAGATAGATAGATAGATAGATAGATAGATAGATAGATAGATAGATAGATAGATAGGTAGATAGATAGATAGATAGATAGATAGATAGATAGATAGATAGATAGATAGATAGATAGATAGATAGATAGATAGATAGATAGATAGATAGATAGATAGATAGATAGATAGATAGATAGATAGATAGATAGATAGAAAGATGATGGATGGATGGATGGATGGATGGATATTAGGAGAATTTTACCTACTTCCCCATGAATACTGCATTGTTATTGTTATTGGTGTTTTATAAAGCGCATGAATCACCCGGGGGCATCTCCGCGCTATCTAGACCGATTACTGAAGACGAAAGTGTACTAGAAGGGACATCAGTATAAGAAGGCTTTCAGATGTTTCCTAAAGGCCAAATAGGATGGAAGCTTACGCAGGGCTTCTGGCAGGGAATTCCAGTATTTAGGGCCCACATAGGAGAATGCTTTACCTCCCAAGCGGGTTAATTTATACGTGGAATTGATAAAATGGCCTTACAGTTAGATCTTAAGTTGCGGCAGGATGTCAATCTGCAAAGCTTATTTTGTAAATACTTAGGACCTATTCCCTTAATTGCTTTAAATGTCAAGCAACATGTCTTGAAGAAAGTTCTCTTTTTAACTGGGAGCCAGTGTAATTCCCTCAATAGAGGAAGGGATGGTGTACCCGGGGGACGGTTTAATACCATCCGGGCGGCTGTATTTTGAATGACTTGAAGCTTTGCTGTCAGCGTCTCCCCTACTTCAGCCAGCAGAGCGTTTCCATAGTCCATCCGGCTGATTACCAGAGCCTGGACCACCGTTCTACGATGGTTCATGGGGAGGTATGGGATGATTTTCTGAAGCAGCCGGAGGCTATAATAGCACGAGCTCATGATATTGCTCACGTTGTTCTTCATAGACAGGTTCTGATCTAACTGTAGCCCGAGGCCTTTTACTGAGTCCGAAGGGACGGGAGCCGTGCCCAGCTCAGCCGGCCACCAGTCGTCCAGCTTCAGATCCTGTCTTTTTCCAGGGAACATTGGCTCTGTCTTTCCTGGGTTTAGTTGGAGGCAGGAGTTTGCCATCCAATTTGCAATTGCCAGCATTCCTTGCAAAATACGCACTTTTTCCTCCGCCAAATTGAACCCCATGGGGAAAATCAATTGAGTGTCGTCTGCATATGAGACGATCTCAAACCCATAGTGCCGTACAATCCTGGCTAGTGGAGCCATATAAACATTGAAGAGGGTATGGCTTAGACATGAGCCCTGTGGGATCTCCCTCTCCAACGGAACCTCTTACCATTGCACCATTAAGTCCTCTTTAAATGCTATTGTAATCCCCCCCCCCCCCCTCCAGAGTTTCCCCTCTCTATCCAGATGGATGAACTTGTTCCCTTCAGGGATCGCAATGTTGATCACCGGGACACTATGGGGGGTTACCCAGGTTTCTGTCAAGAAACATATATCTGGAGAGAGTGTAGATAGTATATCCCATATTTGGATTCCATGTTTTACCAGTGAGCGAGCGTTACATAAAATATATCTCGCCCTTTATGGGGTACCCTCTGGTGAAAGCCGGAGTAGTCCTCCCCGGTTTCACATTGGACCTTGCAGGCTTTGCACCCGACCGGGCCTTCTAAGACAGTTGGTAGTATAATAGGGCAGCTGAGCGTTTTCTCTTGGTTGTTTAAAGCGCTGCTGCCAATGTCACGCAGCGCATTGCTCACATAGGTCAATACACCTGTGGTTTGAGGATTGCTACCCCATTGACCAGCATTTCCTGTCTCCCGTCTTGGTCCGGCGCGGACGGGCGCAGACGGGCTTGCCTTTGGCACGCCTTGCATGCTTTTGCCTCACTTGGAGGATGGATATGGAGATGATGAGTAAACTTTCACGTGAGATCAATGGGTTTGGCATCAAGAAAGTTATAGCTGCCATTTCACTAGCATGTGGTCTGAAGGACAGAGGGAGCATGGAATATTTGAAGCATTTAAAATATATTTAAAAAGGTGAAGAACCTCAAACAATGTATTTTGCATTCGGATGGCTCTCATCCTTAGACTCTAAAGCTGTAGCCAGATTACATTTTTGGCATAAACATTGACATGTTTCTCACTCTGACTATCTGGCACCAGGCTGACACACACTGCTGGTAGGGCATGGAGGCTCAACCCTGCCAAGTACCACGCACCTTGTGTTAGCATAACACATTTTTGGCATTATTCTCGCATTTCCGCGAAGACCCGTGATTCTCACGCAATTTGTGGCAACTGGCACGGTTCCAAAGAATGAGAAATAATTTCATTTAACCAGAGCACATCATGATTTTACAGTATTATATAGCAAGAACTTTGTCTGAGGACATATAAGCACTTTGGAAAAGAGGCAGAGTATGTATACATTATGAATAGGCACAGAGAGGGAAGTGGTTTTCTGAGAACGGCAGGATTCTGAGCTGACAGCAAGATGCCATACTTGTTATCCATTTCAAGTCCTGCAGCCCTAACCTGCAAACCTTTGTCTACTCTCATCTGTAGCAGCCATGCGCCGAGTTTTTCAACTCTGGAACATGTTCACGTGTGCATGTAGAGGCTGGAACGAAGAACTTGGACCTGTGGAACAACAACAACAGTCTCGCCCATGATAAATGAAATCGTACTCCCCAGCTGGGACCTTGCAAGTGAAGTTAATATAACTAGGATTGGGCACCTCGATCTGGGTCAGACTCTGGGATAACCGCTTCTAAAGCTCTGGCTCTGAGGAGTCCATGTGCCTGGTGCTGCATAGGGGCGCTTCCTTTGGTTTCTGTGGGATATGCAGAAGGGGTACTGACAGTATGACGAGTTCCTAGAGTGTAACCATTATTATTGCACATATGCATGGGAATTCTCTTTACCTAGGATCTCCCAAGTATGTGATTGAAAGGCTGCAGACGGTGCAGAACACAGCTGCTAGGCTCCTCCTTAAAATTCCTAGGCACACCCCGGTAAGAGAGTCCCTTACACAGCTCCACTGGCTACCAATCACTGCTAGGGTAAAGTTTAAATCCCTATGTATTGCTCACAATAAATGCCCGGACAAACTAAAAACCCTGATAACCGCGCACGAGTCCACTAGACTACTTAGGTCTTCCCACCTGCACCTCTTACGTTCCACCAAAATTAAAAAGTCTAGGTGGGGGGGGGGCAGATCCGTCCCCCATCTGATTCCTAAATTGTGGAATGACCTCGCCTTGACTGAGAGTATTGCAACATTAACTGGTCTTCAGAAAGAAGCCGAAGACCTTGCTATTCCCCCATTCTAATTAAGGGGTACCGTTCAATCAAAGACCAGGCACAACTCTGCCCGCTACTACTTTGGGCCCGCCTATGGAGAGTCGCCGAATTAGCTAATTATGTGGATGGGTTGTTGGAAGTATTATCGATGCCTGGATGGTCCAAAGTAGGTGGCTTAAAGACGTTAAATTTTACTTGGCGAATTGGGGCTCAGGGATGCTTGGCTATCTAGATCTGCTCCCCCCAAAGCTGTCCTTAAGAACATCTATTGGAGTTGGGTATCCAGCATCAAAAGTTCAAACCCTAAACAAAGTAGAGCAACCACTGAGTTTCTTAGGATTAAGGACGTGCCTTTGCGGGAACCCAATCTTGATATGATTTTAAAACCCACAGATCAGGCTCTGTATTTTAAGTTTAGGGTAGGCATGCTTCCAGTGGTAGAATTGACTGCACGCTGGAAAATTCCGTCTCAAACCTCACTGTTTTGTTTATTTTGTACATTTAGGGTAGAGTCTGTTGCCCACCTTTTATTCGAATGCCCGGCATATAAATCCCAGAGAACTAGGTGGTTAAAACCATTATGTAGGGACCTAGGCACCAGACATCATATTGTCGCATTGCGAATTTTGATGTCTGACCCTCGACCCTTGTATGCGTGTGGCTAATCAAAATTTCTAAGATAGGCATGGTCGATCAGATTTAAAAGGCTTAATGAAATTGTTTAATTATGGTTATCTCATCTAGACCTTCTTAATGTATTTTTAATGATATGCATAATATTTTAAACTGATCTGTTGAAGCATTTTATATGATGTGGTTTTTAAGTTGATGTACTACGTAATGCTTTTAAAGATGTGTCTTATCGAAATAAAGCCTTAATGACTGACTGACTGACATTAAGTGGACCACACTCCCAACACAGTAGTTTTGGTCAGCGGGGGAAGCCTTCGGGTAGCCAGGCGCTCTATAAATCCCATAATCAAACCAGTACCCTGGATGAAGGGCCAGAGTCAGTGGCCCATTTGTCATGATTGCATTAGGGACAGTTATTGCACTGCTTTGCCACTGTTAGCTTATTAGCTGTGTAGTGAAGTTGGCTATGTTCAGTTCACAGCTGATTGTTTTGAAAACAGATGTTATCGCTTTAGTCTGTTGTTTAACTCCTCATACTGTTTTGTTTCCCTAGTTAGAGGTATCAGGGACCATGTTTATCGTAGTGTTGCGTCTCCCTTATGCCACGAAAGGCGTTATAAGGACGATACTATACTAGAGTTGGATTTATCATGCCACAGAAGGCCACCTTGCCCGGCGCTGCTTGGCTTGATAAATCTGGAGTAATGCAAGGCAGTGTTCAAGTCTGCCTCGCGTCACTCTGCCCCAGGAAGGCAGTCCATGGGTGGAGCGTGGGTGTTCATGCATATCCACCCATGGATTTTGGAGCATTCCCAGATTTTCCATCAGTGGTGGACCTGGGAATGTGGCAAAATACTACTCCTCCCCAGAGGAGGGGTAAACAGCAGAAATAACATTATTTCTCCTTATTTCTTCCTCTTTCTATGTCTGCTGCATTTTGCAGCACTTATAGAAGGAGGAATATGCCAATCAGGATTATTTTTGTGGCGGAAGGTATCACTTCCTGAACAAAACCAATCCTGCTTACAGTGCAGGCTCCCTTGTACAAGGGTGCCTGTGTTGACGCTAGGCTTCCAAAAGTGTGCCTTGCATAAGAAAGGACAGGAATCTATTAGTCAGGGAATTTTAAGCATGCCACTCACCCGTGGGGGTCTCAAGGTGCACCCCATGATGTTCTATATAGCGCGTTCCTGACCTTTCCTTTTCATGCAGTGCAGCTCAGCAAGGTGTCCTGCTGCATTTGTGCTGGGTGAAAGTATCATAAATATACCCCTTAAAATTGTGTTGAAAACATCATCCAACACAAACAACAACCTTACCTCCTTCAAATCATTCAGCAATACTCCACAGATTCTGTTTTGATTTATAGAAACACTAATATAAATACCTAATTTTCATTTTATGTTTTCTTTCATTTCACAAAACTCTTTGTCGGATAATGTTGTTGAGTGGGTTAATATATCCATTCCAGGAATCTGTGTTTGATCTTAGGATCATAGGTTTGAATGTTAGTGCGGCCACTCAGTCTTTCATCTTACCGAGATTAAAAAAATGAATGCCATTGAGTTGGGAACTGGTAGAAATCAAGGTCTCTAGTTGGAAGAGGTATGTTCCTTGTCCAAGTAGGGGCCCTTCTAGTCAGGGTAAAGTGATTATATGCTTAGAACAACCCCTGTTTATCCCCTTGGTAGCTTGGAAGCATTTCACAAAACACATATTAATACTGTTAAAATACTACAAAAGGACATCACACCTGTTTTAAAACAATAGCCAATATTTATCTGTGTAAAACAAGACCGAAACAATAAAACTCCAACATACAGTGCAAACGATAAGAATATTACAAGGATCAACTTAAAAAACAGTTCCTTGACGTAGATAGCTTTGTCCGGCGCTATTACGGTATCATAAACTCGGGTCTGGTGGAGCAGTGGACAAATGCATCTACTATAGGGGCCTGTGTTCGATCTCATGGTCACAGATTCTAATCCCGGCGGGTCCACTCAGCCTTTCATCCATCTGAGGTCGATAAAATGAGTACCATTGAGTTGGGTAACAATATACATCTGTTATTCAGCGCCTTGAGACTTTTGGGTGATACGTGCGCTATACAAAAGTATATGTTATGTTATGTTATGTTATAAACAAACAAATCCAACAGTGTATGCTAACCGCAGCGTCGCAGGCCAGCTAGGGTGTTAGGAAGACTCACAAACAGTACCTTGGAATGCGGGGCATTGTGGACCATGCAATGAGTTCTGATGAGGCAGCGTTGGTAAGTGTCGGTTCCGAGGGCCAGTAAAGGAGTCTTTGGGCCCTAAAAGCCACATGCATTGCAGGTCAAACTCTGGGAGCTGGAACTCATGAGCACCAGTGTCGCAGGTATTGGAGCTGTGGTGTGAAGTGTAGCGGTGTGGTGTGCAATGTCCTCGAGATGCGGTGCAGGCAGAAGCTTGTTGCCGGCGTCCAGCGGTGTCAGTGAGACCTGGGCTGCAGTGCGAGGCGGGGTGGTGTTCATCTTTGTGCTGGCAGTTCACGGTGCCAGCAGCGGCATCATCATTGCTGAAGCACTGTAGTCAGTAGACGGACTGGAGTAATTGCTGCCAGCGTCTGTGGACCAAGGCTGCAGTGTAGTATGGGTCAGTACATCGAGTAACTTACGAGCGGTGCCCCCAGGCCACGGTGCAGGCTGCAACATTGATGACGGTGCGGACAGCATTGTCAGGGTAACCAGGGCAGTGAAGCAAGGCTGTGCAAAGTGCAGTGCCCTCAGGTCATTGTGTAAGTATCAGCTCGGTGAAGGCGTCGGGCATCGTTATCCGTGAGACCAGAGTTGTGGTGTGAAATGGGGCAGGGCTCACTGCAGCGCCGTTGATGGCGTTGAGTTGGTTTTTCATCAGTTGTGGCACAAAACACACAGGGTCTCATTTAGGATGTTTTGGCATAGGGCAGTGCCACAAGGAATCTTGTTGCACAGCACTACATCAGAACAAAAGGGCAGGAATGCGCTGCATCTATGTGATCCAGTGCCTTCCTGTCCTTTTCTTTAGCGCCAGCACACAATGAGCTGCCATGCACCAATGCAGGCACCCTTGCACCATAGTGGAAGAGTGCCTCCGTTGCGGGGCTGATTGACTTTGTGCAGGAAGGGACACCTTCCTGTACAACATCAATCAATCAATTCAGGACATTTCCTCTTTCTATTCGTACTGTAAAATGCAGCACACATAGAGAAAGAAAAACAAGGAGAAATACAATCATATTTCCGCATTGCTCCCCCCAACGCCACCCCTGAGTGGTGTTAGATTCTCATGCATTCTCAGGTTTACAATTTATCGTAAATCTGGGAATGCCTTATACTCCATGTGTTGTTTGGAGAACACCCACAGCAACACTCCTGGAACTCCGTTTTAATGCAGTGTTGTGAGCAAAAGGGGCACATACTTACAAGGCCATGAAAACCCTCGTAAAGTGGCTTTATGTGGCCTTGTAAATATGCCCCAAAGAGCCTCATGAATTAGTGGAGAAGCGTGGCTCAATGGTTAGAGCGGCAGACCCTGATGCAGAGGTCTGGCCCGGGACCCCGCCTTGGCGGGTCTTGGGCTCAATCTCCTCGGACCTGATAATTCTCGCCTCGGTGCCTATTCTAATCATGTGTCCCACTCTGCAACTCTGGGCAATAGCTTGCTTAATCTCCACAAAGGCCCCAACAGCGCTGGGATGCCTGGCTTCACCTTGGGAGTGCCCAGGAGTGGGCATTTCACAGGGAAAAGCCAGGAAGGGTTCCACAGCGGTATGCGTACAGCGCCAAGACACCTCAGGGTATAAGTGCGCAATACAAGTACGAATTCATTCATTCATTCATGAATAAGGCCCATAGCTCCTGGTCTGGTAGTAGATGATCTTGAAGCCTTTACTGCTTGTGAGACTTCTTCAACAGGGGGCATGCTCTATCTCAAGCCCTTGGAGAAACTCGGGAAAATAGGTTGGAGAAAGTCCAGTCAAGTCCTTTCACTACCCAAGACAGAAGCAGCCACTGCAGGTCAGCATGGCAAAGCATGCAGCAGTGGTAGTTCCTTCTAACAGCTTCTCCAGCATTTTTCATGGCATGTTCCTTAGTCCAAAAGAGTTCTAAATTTCTGTGGTCAGGGCGCACATATTTATATTATTTTTCCCTTTGAATTTTTAGGGAGAAAGTCTCTGAGTTCAATGAGAATCAGTTATTTTCTCCCTGGTCCAGCTTCACTACAGAAGTGGGAGACAGAATTGAGGAGAGCAGACACACCCTATTCAGATGCTATTGAAAACTCCTCCCACCACTCCCACTCTAAATGCAAAAAGGTCTATTCAGCCTTGCTATGAGTCACTGAATAAAGGCAAAACATACCTCAACCCTGCTTGTGACTGTTTCGTGTGAATGCCCATCCCTAGCTCCATTCACTCCCAAACCAGATAGTGAATACACAAACAGGGGAGAGGCACACAAGATAGTTAAGTTAGAAAATGCCCCTTTTTCTAAAATTCAAGATTCAAGCTAGCCTTGCTGCTGAGGGGTGATGCCCCGAAACCGGTCCCAGGATGCTTATGTCCAGGTCCATGGAGGACTTGGCTCGGGAGTTCAGGCTTGACTGTTCCCCTGAGGAATTGGGTCAAGACTGATTTGCATAAGGCTGGGTCCAAGCTGGTGTGGCATGCTGATAAAAAGAACGATGGATTAAACCCAGATCTTTGTGATGGGGAAAGAATGTTTGCATTGTTCAGCATTCTATCCATTTTCTTTTGTACATTTGTTGCCCTACATGGGAAAGGTTTGCCTAGACGTGGGTGCCGTTCTCACTGCGTCACTATAATCAAGCTAGTCTTGCTGATGAGGGGTGATTCCCTGAAACCGGTCCTAGGATGCTTGTTTCCTGTCCAGGGAGAACCTGGCTTGGCAGTTCGGGCTGGACTGTTTCCATGAGGTGCTGAGTCTAGACTGTCTTGCACTGGGTACACATTGGGGTGGTGGAGTGAGCAAAAGAACGATGGTTTAAACCTAGAGCTTTGTGACTGGGGGTAAATGTTTGCATTGTTCCGCATTCCGTCCATCATTTGTTTCTTTTGTATTTGTCGCCCTAAGTGAGAAGGGTATGGCTATACTTGGATCCCAAGCTCACTGTGCTACTATATCCAAGCTAGCCTTGATGATAAGTGGTGATGCCCCAAACCCGGTGCCAGGATGCTTGTTTTCAGTCCAGGGAAGACCTGGCTTGTCAGTTAAGGCTGTACTGTTCCCATGAAGAACAGGGTCAAGACTGATTTTCATATAGTTGGGTGTGGCGTGGTGGCGTGGTGGCGTGGTGAGCAAAAGAAGGATGGATTAAACCTAGATCTTTGTGACTGGGGGTGAATGTTTGGATTGTTCAGCATTCCGTCCCCATCATTTGTTTCTTTTTCATTTGTCGCCCTAAGGGGGAAGGGTATGCCCAGACCCGGTTCCTCTGCTCACTGCGCCACTGAGTTCAAGCTAGCCTGGCTGATGAGAGGTGATGCCCCAAAACCAGTGCCAGGGTGCTTGTTTCCGGTCTAGGGAGGACCTGGATTGGCAGTTAAGGCTGTACTGTTTCCATGAAGAACAGGGTCAAGACTGATTTTCATATAGTTGGGTGTGGCGTGGTGGCGTGGTGAGCAAAAGAAGGATGGATTAAACCTAGATCTTTGTGACTGGGGGTGAATGTTTGCATTGTCAGCATTCCGTCCCCATCATTTGTTTCTTTTTCATTTGTCGCCCTAAGGGGGAAGGGTATGCCCAGACCCGGTTCCTCTGCTCACTGCGCCACTGAGTTCAAGCTAGCCTGGCTGATGAGAGGTGATGCCCCAAAACCAGTGCCAGGGTGCTTGTTTCCGGTCTAGGGAGGACCTGGATTGGCAGTTCGGGCTGGCGTGTTGCTATGAGAAACAGGGTCAAGACAGATTGGCATATGGCTGTGTCCAAACTGGGTTGGCATGGTGAGCGAAAGAAGGATGGATTAAACCCAGATCTTTGTAACTGGGGGTGAATGTTTGGATTGTTCAGCATTCCATACACCATTTGTTTCTTTTGCATTTGTCACCTTATTTGGGAAGGGTTTGCCAAGACATGGGTCCCGTGCTCAGTGCACCACTGCAGTTAATCTAGCCTGGCTGATAAGGGGTGGTGCCCTGAAATTGGTCTCAGGATGCTTGTTTCCTGCCCAGGGAGGACATGGCTTGGCTGTTTGGACTGGACTGTTCCCATGAGGAACAGGGTCAACACTGATTTGCATTTGGCTGGGTCCAAAGTCAGGTGGTGAGGTGACCAAAAGAATGATTGATTAAACCAAGATCATTATGACTGGGGTGAATGTTTGCATTGTTCATCATTCCGCCCATCATTTCTGTCTTTTGCAGGTCCCCTAGTAGCATTTGATTTACAGGCCCTGGGCACACACAGTGCACTGTACTAGGGACTTAAGAGTAAATTAAATAATCCAATAATAGAACCACCAATCTATACACAATTTACATAGAGAGCATATGCACTTTAGCAATGATTAGGACTGGTAATCTTCCCAGAGTCCTAAAACCAATGAGAAATTGGTAAAAAAACAGGAGGCCAAAAAGCAAAACGTCTGGGGATAAACCTGACAAAAATGCTAAGTCTATCTGGAACATGTTGCATCTCTTTCTTCCTTTCTTTCTTTCTTTCTTTCTTATGACTTCCCTCCATACTTTCTTTCTCTTTTCCACCGTAGCTTCCTTTAGTCCTCATGCATTCCACATCCTTCTTCACTTGGTACTTTTTTCCTACTTATCTATTATTACCTTATTTTATTAGTTTCTTGTTCTTTCCTCCATCCCTTAATTTCTTCTTTCTTGATCCTCACTCCTTCCTTCCGATTTTCTTTCCTCCTCAATCACTTAATTTGCTATTTTCACATTAATTTCTCATTTCCTGCTTCTTTATTCCAGTTCTTCCATTTTTTACTAGAACTTTCCTTCATGCCAGCATTCGTAACTGCCTTCTGTAAGGCATTTCGGGGCATATTGTCAAGACAGACGATGAAATTATCGTCGCTTTAGCGGCAGAAAACTGCAGCTAAAACGGCGATAATGGGCTTGATAATATGCTCTATGGAATTCCAATTGAAGCCCATTCTAAATGTGAAGGACATCTAACATGGGCTTGAAACGATAATTTAATCGCCTGGCTTGACAATATGCCCCTTCATCCTTAATCCTTACTCTACCTTGTAAAGAGCATTGTGTCAGCTCAGTCTCCTTTGGCCACTTGCTGGGCTCAGGGGCACCCTATTGAGATGCAGTATTCCTAGGTGGCTGTTCTGTGCCTTGGAGCTTTGGAGAGTGGATGGGTGGCATTTCTGAAAATCAAATATGTATACACTTTCACATGGCACTCTGCTGTATCTTATGTTTTTCAGCTGTTTGCTTTAAGCACTGGAATATCGAAGATTCTATTCTTTTGATTTACTTGTAGAAGATTTAGGAACATGAGATTTTGGTTGGTGCAGTGACTTGTTGTTTATCAGCAGTCTTTCTGTCACTGCATTGCGATTTGTGTCTGCTTTACTGCGCTGTGCTTTGTTACCAACTTACTCCACTGCAGTGTGACTTTTGTACTTCGCTGCTGAGCGTGCTGCACCCAATCTGCTTCACTGCAGAGTACATTGTGGCTGGTGAGCTTGGCTGCAGTGTCCAGTCCCAATGCTTTTCAATGCAGGGCTCCGCACAATCACTGCAGCGAGCTTTGTGCCTGATGTATTACATTGCAGTATGCTTGCTTGTGACTTTTATGCTTCATTGCAATTGTGCTTTTCTTCGGTGTGCTCAGTCCCGATGCCCCAAACTGAAGCGCGTTCTTTATGTAGATACTAAGCAGATCCGCCCATGAGCAGAACTATATGAGAGGAGCGCAGAGTTTTGCGGGCGCTTCAGAGAATTCCCCATAGTGAAACTCTGTAAACATGGTCAAGGCCTTGTTTTTGGGTGGACAACAAATTGTTAATAGAAACTCCAGCCAAGAACTTGTCAACAATATGCTTCAGACTGTTGAAAACTCTAAGGAAAGTCATTTAAGGGCTCCCATTAACTTTGAGAACTATCGGTATCGAGGGAGAAGGCTTACGCTGCTCGTGATCGGAAACTGATGGGTTGCGGACAGTGAATAAATACGTCCTTTGGTGACCCTGTGATCATGACGCACAGAAGGATTTGATTGTTATCCTTCACAATAAGGCCACTCGTGCCTCATACTTCTGAAGCTCTGAAAACTAAAATTTGGAAAACATGGAATTTGACCACTGCTACATATAATAAGGCCGGTTTTACCATTTACTACTTACCTTTGAGCGGATAACCACGGATAATATAGAGAGCTCTGCGAAAAAGATTTTGAAAAAAACGTATGAATACCTTTCGCCCTGAAGAAGTCCTACAGACGAAACGCATTGGCTACGTTTTTTTGAAGATTGTTAATAAAAGCAAGAAAAGAACTCTGAGTCCTACTGAAGTGTTCCTTTTGGATTACTGTATTGATTACCATTGTTAAGTGTACACTGTGTGGAGTACTTAACCATTGTGCTGTTTGAAATTTTGTTGGGAGTCTAGGGGTATACGACTCCAGGTTTTTGGCACCCATAATCAATTTATTGCACCATACTAGATTGGATAAAGTGCAGCATCCTTGGCCCGATACCCCTGTTCTTGTATTTTCCATAGTGAAACTCTGTAAACATGGTCAAGGCCTAGTTTTTGGGCGTATAACAAATTGTTAATAGAAACTCCAGCCAAGAACTTGTCAACAATATGCTTCAGACTGTTGAGAACTCTAAGGAAAGTCATTTATGGGCTCCCATTAACTTTGAGAAGAGTTGTCATACAGGGATTGATCAACTATCATGTTGAATATGGAATATGGAAGCCCCCTCTTTCTGGGAAGTCCCCAGTATGTTATAAGATGAGTGCAGGTCGTCCAGACCGCTGCTGCGCAAACTGTCCAAAGACTTCCAAGACACCATTCAGCTGCCCCAGCCGTAGCCACCTTGGAGTCTGGTGCAAAAAAAGGATTTATTTCTAAGGGACCTTCCCATATTCTGCAACTTCTTATTCCCTACATTTCTTGGAGGTCTTTATGGTCTGAAAAATTAAAGTGGCTGACAGTACCCAAGGTCAGACAGGCCAGATGTGGTGGACAATCCTTTGTTCATCTGGTCCCCAAGTTATGGAATAATCTCCCTACCAACCTTAGGTTGGATCAACCAGAAACCACCTCAGGAACTCTTGAAGATACATCTCTTCTAATTTCAGTTATGTGATATCATATGAATAAGTTAAGGAGCTGGCAGGTGTGTCTGTGTTAGTGCTGGAATACCCAAACCGAACTGAACTGTTGAGCCCTACCCTCTTATCTCTCTCTTTGATATTGGATTAATGATGATCATGTTAGAAAAAGAATGTAGATTGTGACATTGCATCAAGGGCATGTGTGTTGTGTCTTCTGTGATGCATAGTCCATATCATCAAATGTCACAAAAGGTAGTCATTTCTGAGATGTGTCCTTTTCCGTGGATATCATCCCTTATTCTACACTTCATCCCTTTCAGGGATAAAGTGTCACTCAAAGTGTCACACATTAGGCATCCAAGTGTCACACATATGGCATCCAGTTGTCACACATAGGCACACTGAAAACATGTGAAAGCCACACATAAGAACACTTAATACTTGGGAGCTATGGAGAGTCCTATGTCAGACAGAAAGCCCACCATGAAGTGACGATGTGAAAGAGACAGACATGCGCAGGCGCCTCCTTCTCACTTTTACTTTCTTTCTACCTTTCAGAGGCGCTCGACAATGGCGACGTCACCTACGCCAATATCCGGGTCCCAGGAAGGGATGCTCGACCTGACTCCGCGGATAGGAGCAATGGTAAGCGTCCTTACTGATTAGTATTTTGAAAGCACGTGAATTGTAAAATGCTTGTGGATTGGACCACTGTGGAAAGAGTACAGAAAGCAGCAGGGAGTCCAGTTAAGCCCATGTTACCTCAGGATCAGATGCTTGTTGGCATTAAAATAATATTATCCGAGGTTCACCACAAAGCTTGACAAGGCAAAAATAGGTTTTATTTGTATTGAAAATATATACAGTTTCTGGTTGGGGAACAGGAAGAAAAATGAATGCATTTTTCGAAGTAATTTGTCCCCAACAAATGATTCAGTAACAAACACAGAGCACTGGATGCAAGGCTGGTATGACTGTAAACAGATTAAAAAATGGCTTGAGGTACATCAACAAAAATAGCACTAGGGTTAGCTACTACACAAATAGTAAATATGTGGTTATTTTATAGCTCAGTCAGCAGCCATTTGTTAGCACCAGATACATTGCACAAGGATACATTCAATTTTTTTTGGTAGGCACAGGGAGATTACGTGATTTGCCCAGAATCACAGAATGTTCAGCGTCAATGCCGAGACTCGAACCTGGTTCCCCAGATTTGACATCTACCACTCTAGCACATTAG
>NW_028253784.1:0-61904 GCF_964263255.1 Lissotriton vulgaris
CAGTCTCAGATTGTTCTTCCTAGTTCTTCCCACCACATCCTCTGTTCATTCCTCTAGTTTGGCGGCCAGCTACCTTAGCTTTTTCAGCTTCCTGAAAGTGGTGCGCACTTTGTCTTCCACCGACAGAGTCAAATTCTCGCCCACCTTTGTGAAGTCTGAAAAATTTCTCAGGTCTTTTCAGAGTAGCGACACCTCTATTCCCACTCCCCCTATCTCCTATTTAAGTTTGTGATGTGTATCCTTAATGGCCTGTAAGATAGTGGCATGCAAGATCACCTCATTGGGTGGGGTAGAGCGGACAACTGGAGCCTCCACTGCCAGACCCTCTGTGGGTATTTATGAGAACAACAGTGGTCCCATGCACATAAGAAATAAGAGCACAGAATAAATATAGACACAATGGAGGCTATATTAAGTACTGACTTGCCCAGCATGACAGAGGTCCAATTTTTACTTTGAACAAAGAATATTTTAAAAGGATACCTTCAACAATTCCATAGAGAAGGGCACAAGCCTGTACCCAAACATATAGAAATTGGCATAGTGAGGAAAGTAGTCATAGAATAGAGCAGAGTTTTTAGGCAGAAGCTGTAGTTTTCTGTAGATATTACAATAACAGAATTTCCATTTAACACCATTACTAGCCTAACATAGCAGTTTGCACATTTCACAGTATGTGGTGTTTTAAAAAGTCGTCGGTATTTCAATCCCATTTAAAGAATCAGAGGGATCATCATCAGGACAGAATATTACCTAAGTATTACAAGCCATGATAGCCAAGGAGATCAGCCTGACCACAGGGGTGGCCGGCCAGGTAGAAAACGGCGTGTTATTCGATCCAAGGAGCGTAACGAACAAGGTTCCGTGTAATACTGAGTGAACGGGGATCAGTCTCCCGTTGTTCGGGAGATAGTACTTAAGGCGCCTGTCAATGAGCTGAGATAGCTTCCCTGTTCCGCTCCTTGGATCTAAACACCATATACTGTGAAATGTGCAAACTGCTATGTTAGGCTAGTAATGGTGTTAAATGGAATTTCTGTTATTGTAATATCTACAGAAAACTACAGCTTCTGCCTAAAAATTCTGCTCTATTCTATGACTACTTTCCTCACTATGCCAATTTGTATATGTTTGGGTACAGGCTTGTGCCCTTCTCTATGGATTTGTTGAAGGTATCCTTTTAAAATATTCTTTGTTCAAAGTAAAAATTGGACCTCTGTCCGGCTGGACAAGTCAGTACTTAATATAGCCTCCATTGTGTCTATATTTATTCTGTGCTCTTATTTCCTACGTGCATGGGACCACTGTTGTTCTCATAAATATGTTCCCCGAGGTCCTGTGCTGACTCGAATGGGTGCCCTTGTTGTTTTGTATAATTAGACTCTCTGTGGGGGCACCGTTTGGCGAACTTGTATCTTTTTTCTTGTTGCATGGCGTCTTGTGCCTTGTTGTCTTTGGAGACAGGAGTAAAATGCACACATCCCCAAATTGAAGATAGTTGTTCTCTATTCTGAGGTATATGTGCTTTCAGAATACCTGTCACCAATCTTGGCTTAACTTTCACCCATCTACATGAAACTGCATGCACCAAATACTTCACATCCTTTCTCAATGTCACACTCGCATCAATCAAACATTGTAAATCTTTCTTAATACATTCATCATCTTCCTCCTTTGTCTTCCCCTTCACCAGGATGCCATTTTGAGACATCACAACATTGTATTCTTGTCTACATACATGTTAATCTCTGTCTTCAGAAACTTTCCTTACTAAATCCTACCGCCACTACTTCCACTGTAGGAAAGTGCCCTCTTAGTACGATGGCCCCTTTCCCTATCTTTTTGCTGTAATACTGATGGTGATGACTCTGAAAGTGCCCTGGATCCTGCTAAAAAGGCTCCTGTGTCAGTGCTCTCTCCCTAAATCTGATACATGTGAATTGGTAACCCCCTTATAAGTTTGAGATAAATAGTACCAGTGTACCCAGGGTATAAGAGTTAAAGGGGTCACCAGGGCCTCCAGCACTTTTTGTGCCACCCTGGGTATTGCAAGTAAACAGACAGTTCTGCCATTGCAGATTTCAGGAGCAGTGCAAACTGCACGAACTCGACTTTGCCCTCACCATGTGCAGCAAGATCATAGCACTATTTTTTATTATTTGCCAGTTACTCCTAAGGTAGGCCTCCTGAGTCCAGGAGGCAGAGTGCATTATATTAAGGTGTGGACATATAGGTTCAAGCTTATATGTCTCTATAGTAGTCTCTTTCCGTTCAGGGCTACTATAAGTGATCAGCTAGCCATAGGATAACATGGGCTGTTACCCAGGCAACCTAGAGGTTGTCAGCTCTATTATGGTACTGCTGAAATATGCCATGTTTGATATCAAACAACTTGCCTCATCACCCAGAGTCGAGGTGGCATGCACCCAGATGGTTACCATAAAGGTTGTCCACCTGTTTGCCACAGCCTGGGCACATCCTGTGCCCTGGCTGACAGCCCACAGCTGCTGCCATCAAGACAGGAATCTGACCCTCTGTCAGGAGGTGTTGACTCTCCCAGGAGTCAGAAGCAATGGTCTGGACGGGAAGGAGGTGGCACCTCCCTCCCTGACAGGATGGTTAGTGAAGTGACACATCAAGGGTGTGAGCATGCAAACTTTCACTGCCTCTGATATGCATCCAGGCTGCCTCCCAGCGGAGGACACAGCTGTACCCATGTCACCCAGGTATATTTGCACCCAGGCAGGCAGGAAAATTATGTAGTCAGGAGGTGTACACCCCTAGAAGGCCAGCCACACACCTAGGGTGGGCTATCTGGTCTGTACAGCCAAGGAAGGTTTCTGACGTTTTTAAAAGTAACACAATAGAGGGGTCTGGGTAGAAAAGGTGACATACACCTCAGATGGGGCCACCTCTGTGGCGGATTAGCCACTGGGGCTAGTAGCCCATTGGCCACTTGCACCCATACCCTAACACCCCTAAATCTAGGATTTAAGGGGTACCCCTGGCACCAGCACCTAAGTTCTGTTTCAAATTGCAACATAACAAAGAAGAGTCCCCAGTCGGCGACAACAGGACCTACACAAGACAATGGCGTAATATTCTGCACCTGTGGCAACCATCCTGATACTGCATGACTGTGACTCGTCCCAGACCAAAGACTGGTTCCCCCAGTCAGAGGGACCCCTTTCAGAGCCAAAGGCAACTCCAGACCCCCTTGGATTAGTGGCAGTAGTCCCCCGTAGCCCGCAGGTAAAAACAACATCCTGGAACCAAAGAATCACTGGCCATCAGGCCCTCAGAGGGATTGCCCAAAAGTAGATGGCCCAGTGCATTGTGGGAAACATAGTCATGACTGCTAGCAAGTTTCATAGGGCTACCGCACGCTGACCTTACTGCTGCCAAGCCTTAACTTAACACTGCAACCTGAGGGAATTCCTCAGCACCTTCAACCGACCACCCAGAGGCCCGTTGTTGACTTTTTTCCATCTATTTTGCTCACCAGGACTCTGTGACCGGTAAAACAGCTCATTGGGGCTCACGCTTCAACACCAGGGGTAGCCAGAGCAACATGGCACCCAGTCCCAATAAGCCAGGTAAAATTCAACTGGCTATCTACCCATCACCTTCCCCCCTCCCCCCCCCAGTGAGTTTCATGCACCTCGAACAGCAAGTGACCGATTGTCACAAGTGCTTTTAACCATGCCTGCAATGTTCAAATTTTGCAGTATTGATTCGCACAGATTTATTTTTCCTTCTAAAAATCATAACTCAGGTTACATACATCCGATTGTCTTTGTTTTGGTGTCTAAATATATATGAAAATCTGCATTATTTTTAGAAAGTGGTGTCGAATTTCTGTGGAGTAGTGTCAATTATTTATTGTCCATGTTGACACACTGAAATGCTTAACCCACGTTCCTCTGGTAAAGCTTGAATGCTCTTCGCCACACTACCAGGACTGAGCTAAGGGTTTATTATTGCAAATCCAAGGACTATCTTTGGGATAACGGGAGATTATTACATATTGAAGCATAACCAGTCTCACTGCATACTACTCCACTTCCCAACACCCACACATTGTGATGTTTGTTGGTAGTAAGTTCATCCTCTCCACAAATTCTCTTAAAGTCTTCCCTTATAATAGTCACTTTAGACCCTGAATCTCCTATCAGTGCCACTTCCTTCTAATCGATTAAAACTTGGGAATAGATATCCTTTACTTGAGTGATTCCTCCGTTATCCGTTCCTATGTCATGCTTTTCTCAATTTACCCTCAATAATGAATTTTCCATGGCCCCCTTCATATTACCCAACTTCAATATTTAAGTTACTCCTTATATAGTTGCATGTAAACCTTCTGTCTCCTCTGAAAACACAATTTAAATGACTCAATTCCCCACATTTCTTACAGTCCTTTCCTATGGCCCAGAAGTCTTTACATGTCGAAGAAAGATACCTTGAACCACATTTTGTAACAAGAAACTCTTGCCTAATATCTTTTCTTCCACCATTATCTGCATTTGGCCCTTGAACATCTCACTCTCGCCCACATTTCTTATTTTTTTCCCTGTTCACAATAGTTGCTTTTTTATTTATTTATTTATTTATTTAAACTTTTACCGCGCACAGCTACCCACAGTGGGTTTCCCGGCGCTAGGGACAGACTGGAGAAGAAGATATCAGATAGCCAGCATGCAGGTACCAACTACTTATGTGAACAACAGCGTTTTCAGTGCTCTGCGAAAACAAAGAAGACTGGTCTCTAATTTAAGGGCAGTGGGCAGAGCATTCCAATATTTGGGACCAAGATAGGAGAAGGAACGTCCCCCCATCCTTGCCAGCTTAAATCTTGGTATAGAGAAATTGCCAATTTCCGAGGATCGTGAGGTACGTTTGGGCCTGTAAAGTTGCACCAGCTTTTGTAAGTAAGTAGGTGCAATGCCTTGCTTGATCCTAAACATGTAGCATAATGCCTTAAACTTTATGCGGCTGGAGATCTTCAACCAATGAAGATCATGCAAGGCAGATAATGCAGAAGTTCTTCTAGGGACATTCTTCAAGAGTCGCGCGACTGCATTTTGTACAACCTGCAATACTTTAACAGTGGCTACATCAGCACCCAAATATAGTATGTTGCCATAGTCCAGGCGAGATGTTATCAATGCCTGGACAATCGTTCTACGGGAGGGAATGGGAAGCATCCATAAGATCTTTTGTAGCCACCTAAGAGTAGAAAAACAGGTTGCTGCGACCTTAGTGGCCTGCTGCTTCATTGTTAACTTGTCGTCAATTTGGACGCCCAAGTTACGTACAGCATGTGTGGGTACAGGAAGTGCACCCATCTCATTTGGCCAATGCTGAGGGCCCCAGAGGTTCTTATTTTTTCCCAGAATGACCACTTCTGTCTTCTCCCCATTCAGTTTGAGACAGTTCCTCTGCATCCAGTCCGCCACAAGAATGAGGCCCGACTTTAGTGCAGAGGGGTTATTCTCGTCACGCCCTGATAGGGAGAAGACGATCTGGGTGTCATCAGCGTAAGAGAACAGGGTCAGCCCCGCCTGCTCTACGATGTTAGCCAAGGGTTTTACATAAAGATTGAATATTAGGGGGCTGAGTATGGACCCTTAGGGGACACCCCGCGCTGAGGGACAGACCGCTGATGCCGCCTTAGGGGAGAAAACTTGAAAGGTTCGCTCGCCAAGAAAGGAGGCCACCCAGGCAAAGGCCCTACCAGTCACGCCGAGTGACCGCAGAGAGTCAAGAAGGATGGAATGTGACACAGTGTCGAAAGCTGCGCTCAAATCCAACAGGATGAGCGCCATGGTTTCACCCTGGTCGACACCGTGTCGGAGACTCTCTGTCACCCCAAGAAGGGCTGTCTCGGTCGAGTGGCAGGACCGAAAACCCGACTGGGAGGAATGTAAGAAACCAGAACTTTCCACCAGTTCAGTGAGCTGGGTATTAATGTGTCTCTCTAACACTTTAGAGAAGATGGGTAGCAGGGATATTGGACGAAAATTAGCAAGATTCGAGATATCCGCACCAGACTTTTTTAACAAGGGCACTACCATAGCGTGTTTCCATGGCTGGGGTACATATGCCTCAGTAAGTGAGGCGTTTAACAATTTAACAAAAATCTGATGGGTGGAGGAATCTAATTGTTTGAGTATTTTAGCCGGAAGTGCATCGCACGGAGAGCCAGAGCGCACACTATTTAGACAAGAAGAAAAGGAAATATTGTCTAATGGTTGCCATACAGAGAGTTTGCACAGCGCCAGATGCAAAAGGTGTTACCATCGGTGGCGGGGTAAAAAGATCATAGATCAAGTCGACTTTTTTAACAAAAAGTCAGCTAAGGATTGGCATTGAACCTTGTCAAGCGCGGGAGGCGTAGGAATAGAGTCCGCTCCTGTCAGTTTTTTTACAACTGAAAAGAGCACCTTAGGGCAGTTTTGTGCATCTGAAACTATTTTTTTAGTATAGTCTGCTCTGGCTATTTTGCAGCTGTTATGATAGCCCTTCAGAGCTTCTCTGTAAGCTACTTTGCGAGTAGGAGAATAATTGCGCCTCCATTTCCTTTCTAAAATCTTACATTGAGTGCGAAGGCACTTAAGCTTGTCGGAAAACCATGGTGCAGGTGGATGATGAGGCATAGTTTTCTTATATGTCAAGGGAAGCGTGGAATCAACAGCATTATTTAACCACTGACCAACTGCACAATTTAGTGCAGAGATAGATAGGTCGGTGTTAGGAAGTGTCCTCAATAATTATTTATTAAGTTCTGGCATGTTAATTTTTCCCCAACTGCGTGTCCGTTTATCTATTTCCTTTCCGATCTGTGATGCTGTCCTGGTAATATCCAATGAAAAAGGAACAGCAAAGTGGTCGGACCATTCTATTGGGCGTGCTTTCTGAGAGCAGTCCAACTGTAGATTTGACAGGATGGGATCTAATAAGTGACCAGCAAGATGTGTAGGGGCAGAGTTCAATAGTTGAATGTTAAAAACTTCGAGAGTAGAAATAAGCTGTTTAGTGGACGTACAGTCGGAATCTTCGAGATGGATATTTAGGTCCCCAAGAATCGAAAAGTTGGCTACTCTAAGCAGCAGGGGGGCCAGGAAATCTGGCAAAGAAGAAACCCAGGGATTAGCATTCCCAGGAGGGCGATAGATTAATAGACCTGTCATTGTGAACTGAGGGTTAATAGTTAGCCTAAAAAGGGCTGCCTCGCAACCTTTGAAAGGAATGTCTTCAAATTTACAGGTGTACTTAGATTTGAAGATCAAGGCTATCCCCCCCTTTGCCTAGAACTCTGTCCTTTCTTACGATGACGTAATTAGGGAGAATTGCAGCGGCAATATCGGGCCAGAGCTGTCATGCAACCAGGTTTCTGTAAGAAACACAGCATCCTGTTGTTTATCAGTGATGAAGTCACAGATGTTATATTTGTGTTGTGGGAGAGATCTACAATTAATACTCCAAAAATGTAAAGAGGAATGTGGAGAGACAGTATTGGACTTGACATGCCTGCTGCGTCTGACATAGCGCTTAAGCGATCTGCAGCTCGCTGGCATTCCGAGAGCGAAACCGCATTGGTGACATTTGTATTTGGGAAAGGGCAATGTACATACAGAGCAGGTCTTGCTAGCAAAGCGGCGCCATGAATGTAATTCCACAGCAGAATAGGAAAGAACCATAATGCACTATAGTAGATCAGAAACAAGTTACTCACAGATGAAGTATAGAGTACTTGCCAGAGCCCAGAGCCCGTCGGAGCGCGGACGAGCGCAGACGGGCTGACTCAGGCGAGACTCCGGCGCTAGGGACGGCGCTTCCGCAAACGCGACCGCTAGCGCGATAGGGTGACCGTATCCTTTTATATGTACCACTAGAGCGCTCACACCGCTCTGGGCACATTAAAGATGGCCGCCGTGGGAAGATTTCCCTAACCCCAATTTAGCTCAAAAATGGCAGCTAAAGGCGTCAAATGTTGGCGAAAATGTGTTTTATACTTAACCTGCTTCCATCGTGAATCTTTCACTCCTCCTCGTGATGGTTCCACAATATTTGCGATTTCAAAGGCTTTTTACATACGTTTTTAGTTGCTAATAGTTGTTCTTGAAATTTCTTCGGATTTCCACTGGCATCCGGCTGATCTCTTATGAGACGGCTTTTACAAACTTCATACTCTCTGTCATCGGCCAAGATCTTCAGTATTGTGATATGAGTGCACTTTATCCACGAGTGCTTGAACTGTCATACAAAACATATGCTTTTATATCACAACAGTCTTATATCCATCTAAATATTATTCCACTTGCTTGCGTGCCACCTGGAACTCCAATTCTTCCACGCCCTCTTCTTGTATGTACTTGGGTAAGTTGTTAAATAGATTTTCTCCTCCCATCCCTAAGTAATAAATCATTAACAGCTTTTTCTTCTCAGGTTTGAATGTCAACCCTTCAATTGATCCCAAAAAAATTCAACGTGCCTAACCTAAAATAAAGATGGTAGTGTTATATTTTACATAGTTGTACTTTAAACATGTGAGAATCTTGGAAAAATTATGATTTGCAAAACAAGGATTCAATTGTGCATTTCAAAACAAGCAATTATAGATATACATCAAAGATATTAGATGTAGAAGCAGATGTTCTTGGAGTGGGGCAATTTCACGCACACAACTCACCTAATCAGAACATTAATGCACCTACATCTTCTGAACACCTTCAAGGCTGTTTCAAGTTAAACTTCACTGCTTCATTTGGTAACCTATCTGCTCTCATCAAGGACACTTAATTACTTAACTCAATTATCTCTGAGGGATGTTGATGAGCTGAAAATAAAGTCTAAAGGAGTCATATGAGTCATTTAAAGTTGGAAGAGAGGGAGGACCACCATGAAATCAAAGGTGCTCCTGTCCTACAAAGTTTAGGGTTCCCCTACTTTACTTAGGGGAAGTGATCTCTTTATGATGGCAGAACTTCAGCTGGCTCTGCCACCGAAACCTTCTGACCTAGCAGCCCATTCTGAAAAGGTCCACCAGATCACAGTGACATTAGGCCCACCCTTTTTTCAGTAGGGACATCCGTCACTTAAGTTCCTTGCCATGGTCGATATACAATTCACGAAAGACACAGGCAAGGAAATTGAGGATTGGCCTCCACGTCTCCATGGTCTCTGTGTATCAGGACTGTGAAGTTAGATGCCACAGAGGTGGTATCTCATTACAAACAGAGATTCCCACCAGGTCAGTGGGGGTGGAAGGTCTCCACCACCCTGGTGGGTCAAAGGGCTGTCCACCCAAACTTAACCTAGTGATAGTTGCCCTGGAAAAGTGTACAATTGCGCCCAGTCTTTTAAACCTCTGTAACACATCATTTTCTACCATAACTGTGTACATTGAAAGCCAGCTCTAGATTAATGAGAGGCATTGAGCTCTCTCCTCTTTGCTGCTATACATTTCCAAGTGACTGCAAATACATGTCACTTAACAGCTGCATGCATTTGTTGAAAACAATAAAATTCTGGACCTTTTTCAGATAGGCTTTCATCAGAAACAAGTAAGTAAAATTGGCTCACATAAGCTTTTCTGTGCACCGAATCTTATGAGGTACTGGATGCTTAAGTTGAACCCCTCAAAGACAAAACTCCTACTCACTCAAAATTCTCAGAATAACTGAGATGGAGTGCTATGGCCTGCAGCAGTGTTTACATCTCCAGTGTCAGTAATGCAGAATCCCCAAAGTAAGGGTTGATTAGGTTTCAATTTTGGGGGCATGGCTTGGCGCCCGAGAGGGATGGCGGCGCCTGAGTGAGGCTCCGCGGCGACTCCGGGGAACCTCCGTTTTTCCTGCTGCTTTCGCTTCAATGGAGGCTGGTTTCCGATGTCGGAATATCCCAGCTGTGTTCCGAGGCACCTGACGACTTCTTCAGAGGCATGTACATGAAGCTTCTGATTTTGGCGTCCTAAGGAGACTCTGCTTGTGATTGCGGTCGCCATTTCATATCAGCCGGCGCGCTGATTTTTCTTCACCGGGATACCTGTGCTCCACTTTCTACCTTCAGCCTTGAGGTTGGCTATCCCCGAATCTTCTCCTAAACGGCTGCACGACGTCTGGAGCTCTTTACAAGTCTCGGCGGCCCGGTGCTCTGTGAAGTGAGTTCGGGACTTTTGTTATTTCTTCACGGCCGCCAGTTCCTGTCAGCTAGCGTGCCGCGTATTTTCAGTCTATGCCTCATTAGCGTTGCTCCGCTGTTATCCCCTTTAATCTCGGCCTGAAGCAATTTCTATTTGTACTTCTCCTTGGGTGCCATTCTACATTCATGAGCCACCTACCTGCTTTGCATTTGTGGCAGATTACTTGCTGCTTTTACTCTGCTTTGGCCACTGATTTGTCACTTTCCAGTGCCTTCCTAATGCCTCTGGAATGTTTCAAAATAACAATCTATTAGACGAAATTTGCTCATGCAGGAGTAAATTTTTGGATGTGTAGCACTTCACTTATTGATTGCCTTCTCCTGAGAGAGCGCTTTTCGGCGCACTGGTATATTTTTGTCTAACCATCGCCTCAGTCCTGACCATTTATTGTTTTATCCCCCAGGCTCTTTGGTGCACGGTCGCTTATTTTTCCTCACGTGGCTTGGGCAGTGACCTTCTTTTGTCGTAGTGATGCTGCTATTAGCCTTTGCAACCCATTTATTGCACTTTTGGCAACTTGCACGCTCTTTTCTTTTGCTGACTCTGTTGTATCCCATTGCCAATGACTCCAATTGCATGGGCTTCAGCCATTCTCCTTCCTCAACCTCTAAACAAATGCTGAGGCTCTTCCATGTTCTAGTCTTTCTGAGTGTATAATGCAGGTTCTCCTCTGGCTGCGTACCCACTGAAGATCCTCTTCGATCACTGCAAGTGGTTATGTCATAGTCCTGTTTGGACGATTTCTCTTCGCATAGAGCGTCCTTCCACCCATCTGTGTGGTTAGCAAGTGCTGCGTAATTCCCTCTTTGCTTATTCACTTTTTTTTTTTTAATGAGGCGATTTATTTCTATGTCGCGCTCATCCTCCAAATCGACAACAAAGGTGGCCTTCGTGAAGAATTCCAAAGTTTTTTCTGCTTTCTCTAAATTGGAAGACTCTCTCACCTATTCTGGCTCTGACATTGCCATGGATCCTCCTCCACCATCATCAGGGAAATCCACCACCAAGAGACTCAAAAAGGACCCTCCATTCACCACCCAAACAGTCTACTCCTGTTTCCATGGAACTTTTATTGGAGGAGATAAGATCTTTCCGCCTTTTTTTGGAAGAAATTGGGACTTTGCGTCCTTTCATGGAGGAAGCTAATATCAAGCTTCAAGCTCTCAATGATAGCTGGTCGCAAATTGAAACAAGAGTCTCCACGGTTGAACAATCAGTTGCTTCTTTCCAAGAAACTACCACCAAAGTTCTTCATCTAACTTCACAGGTGGATACCCTCCATAGGCAGGTGGAGGAGTTGGAAAACAGGAATAGACGTAACAACCTTCGTATTTACGGCCAGGCAGAGGGCCTCGAGGGTGCAGACCCTATCACTTTCTTCAAGTCCTTTCTCCCGAAGTTGCTCCACTTGCCAGAAGGTACAAATCTTAATATTCAGCGTGCTCATCGTTTGGGTCGCCCTCCTGCTTCTACTGCCTCGTCACAACATCCACGAGGTGTTATCCTTTATTTTCTGGTGTACACTGATCTTTTGAAGGTTCTTACAACTGCTAAGGCTACTCCTAAATTGTCGTGGTCAGGTTCTTCCCTGTTCTTCACTCAGGACTATGCTAAGGCTACTGCAAACCGGAGGCGCTAGGGGGCGCACAGCGTAATGGCTGCCTGAGCTGCAGCTCTGCCGGGCGATCATCAAATATGTGATGTTTCGCCGTTATCGCCCCGGCCACCCGCTTCCCGAGCACATCAACAGGTGGGGGAAGTGCTGCTGCATCGTATGCGGAGCGGCGGGCGCCCCAACGAGCGAGGATTGCAGGCTTATTCACCGGGAAAAGCTTTGGCGCGTCCGAGTGCCTGACAAGATGGCCGACGCTGTGAGACAGACGCGCGTCTAGCGTGGAGCCGACGGAGCAAACTCGTCCCTCTGCACCAGCAATAGCGCTTCAGGGGTAAGCACCTGCTCCCTGGACCTTCCGATGTTAATATCTCGCCCCTTGAGACTGCAAGGCACTGGGAACCTCTAAAATATCGCCGATTGTAATGCCTGACAATATGGCGGTCGCCAACACGGGAATGCGGGGATTGTCACCCCCTCTCCGGATGGCGGGCATATGCCACAGCGTTGCCAGGCTGCCGGAGTAGGCGCTGCGATAATTGCTACCTGAACCACTGAAGGACTGGGTTCTGTAGGACCCAGCGGTGCCAGGGCACAACACCTGAAACCTTCGTGGGTAACCTGCTCCGGCGTACGAATCACAGAGACACGGGACACTTCCTTCGGCGTCAAAGATTCAAGGTTTATTTACTGCAGGGAACACAGAAGTCACGACAAGTACACCACGTGCAACTTGGGGAGACTGCTTCAAATTGGTTCTGTAGATCGCTCCTTTTATACACAATTTCCCCATAGGGTTACATTGAACACAAAAGTTTATGGCCCGGTTCCCACCATCATCCCCCAGAGGGGTCGCTTTGGTCACTTTGATACACATGAGGTCCGGAACATAAGTGCGGAAACATTTGGCGGTTCCCAACTGTAAAAACCCATCTTCCCAACATTAGTGCATTCCAATCGGTAATAAACAGATCGAAGTAGGAACAAAGATAGGTGCAGAGGAAGACGGAGACAGTGGGGAGATCGGAAAGGGTGTAAAAGGGGAGGTATCGGGAAACACGAGATACAGGCATCAAAGGGACGTGCCTAATGGGATGCACGGCTGAGACAATAAGTCCGTGCGGCAAGATGAGCCTTGAGCGGCGCCATCTGCCTTACAGTAACATCCCCCTCGTCATAAAGACACTCACAAAGAACATGTGTCTTCCGCAGATATCTTGGGAGTCCCAGGGTCGCGAAGCGGACAGCGTCCGTTCGCTGGCTACTTGAGGGCAAGAGACAAAATGGATGCCGTATCTAAGATGGAACCCGTGGGTACAGCTGAAAAACCCACATAACAAACGAACGGTTTAAGTTAGCACAGCGAAACTGCGCACACTTACTAAACTCGTCATTTGCGGTTCATAGATACCAGACTCGACCATATTCGTGCGAGTCGAAAGCACCACTTACAATTGTCACGGAACCTCAGACGCTCCTTTTGCCCTCATGTAGGCAAGCACTAGTCAGAATCATATTCAATATTCATCAGACCATCGAGGTGTTGCTGTAGCATAACTCTGTCCAAACGAGTCCCCTTGGTAACAGGTGGCTGTCTCATACACGTTGTAGCACAGAGGCCACATAAGGCAGGACCACACTGCACACAAAGGCAACACGTGAACAGGAACACCACAACAACTCCGATGATCATCAGAATTTTCCAACCCCAAGTCGACATCAGACCCCAAAACCATCCAAGTAGCGTCCAATCCCCTACATCCACGTGTATGGATTCGGAGATCTTATGCAACCTCGAGATGGCTTGATAGACAGTTGGAGCATTATCTGGAATAAAAATGCAGCAGCTCGAATGGATCACCTTACATACCCCACCTCGATCTGCTAAAATGACATCTAAAACCATACGGTTCTGTAACGTCATAAGTCTCTCCGCCTGAAGTTCAGTGGTAATATTACCAAGGGCACTGGCAGTAATATTAGCTGTCGATTCTACCACTCGAGTCAACTGTCTCAGGTTCCTACTATTAACCATAGGTCCCCAAAACGGGAGGAAACCCTTGAAAAAGTCTCCTGCCTCTTGACCGGCAGTATCCTCTTCGCTAATTACGCCTCTCACAACTCTAGTCTTGTGGTAATCGGCGTCCACAGTGAACGTCGGCGGCAACAGATTTGCAATGAAACATGAGCCCATGAAGTCAGCGGGCAACCATGCATATGCACGATCATAGCAGATAAAGTATGTACCCTTGGCAGCCAGAAACACAGGGGACGAGAACATTGGCAGAATGTAATTTTCGGTGCAAGCACTTGCTCCAAGTCGGGCTTGCGATCTTCGACCACGACCCATGAGACAAAAATTACCAGTGTGGGGTACGACCCATATTGGAGGCGAGCTTTTAAGCTGCTTCTCGCTAGTGAACACACTATATTCACCTCTACTGAGGACCCTATAGGCTTGTACCTCTTCCTCGGGAATAAGCGAAGGATCATAGATATCGCTATCTAAATCTTCTATTGCTATTGACAAAGGTTTTTGATACGAGGTAGGACCAGAGTAGGGGGAACGTGGTTCTCGAATGGGGTGGAAACCCAGTGCGCTTCGAAACATTGTTTGAAATGCTCGAGCTGACCCTTGGGAACTATACGGTAACACCAGATATGGAATTCCCTTATCTGTAGTATGTGGCATCAACCCACACACCCAACAATTAGTAGTGTTAACCACTAACTGATGCTGATGAAGGAGCTGAATAAAGGAATTGTTGCGGAATTCTACACGTCTAGCCTGCTCGTGTTCCGGTAACATGTGAAAGGAATGGGGAGAAGCAGTAGAGGTAAGATTAGGGTAAGGAGTAGGAGTAGGTGTAGCAGGTAAGAAGTAAGACATCGTGTAATACACCCCACCCGCCAATAATGCAGAAGCAGTCAAAAACAATACAAACAGTTGGAATATAAAACATTTGGTACGACTGAGTTGCTGCAGCTTGAATCGATGAACATGAGCTCCCTCCAAATCATTCAGCTTCGAGAATGCCATTCCCTACGACCGTCCGCAACGTTTCTTGACGCACTTCGTTCTGTGCAGTAATAGTCAATCCCTAGGAGTTCCCAGGAACCGACGGCCTTTAACCTAGCGTCAAGACCTACCGTCCAGAAGGAAGTACGCGCGCGGCCCTACGGCCTTCAATGCACAATATGTATGTATGCAAAAACAAAGTCTCTCAGCTGTGGAAGCAAAAAGATACAATAAAGGAAACTCAATATATGTGTACAAAAATCAATTGCAATAATACGAATGTTCAAAACTGATCACGGAAAACGGGGATAATGCAATCGTCAATTCAGCAAAGCAAAATATTTTATTTGTCCTTAGTGCGAGATCGCAAAGAGTATCGGTGTTTCCCAGGACGCGTCTGCTCGTCGAACAAAGGATCCGCTGAAGAGACAGCGTCCTGCTGATCAGTTGAGTGTTCTGGTCTTGAGGTTTTCAATGACGATTGTTCAACAGTGTCTTTCTGCTGCGCTGGGGACTCCCCAACAGGCTGTGCGTCGCTAAAAGGCACAAACGCCGGCAATGTTTCTGTTTCCGATGATGCAAAGCCTCTCCTTACCCACGGGTCTGCCGGCAAAGGAATGGGGACTCGTTTAGTGTGGGTGGCGTGCACCCAATTTTTACGCCCCTCTAGACGAACGGCAGTCCTCGTGGCCAGGAGCACTTGGTAGGGTCCGGTGAACCTCGGGTCCAGGTTATTTTTGCGTGAAAAGTTCCTTGTCACCACCCAGTCTCCGGGCTGGAGCTGATGGCCTGGACCCTCTGTCTGCGTCGGCAATGCGTCGTAAACCTGTTGGTGAATTAACCTCAGTTTAGTAGTCAGGTCATGTAAATAGTCAATCAACATTGGGTACTCAAGATCAGAAAACATTCCTGGCCTAGGAACCCCCCACACATTCGCAGGACGGCCGAACACTATTTCATAGGGGCTAAGCCCTACTCGGGAGTGTACAGTCGCCCTAGTTGACAGTAATGCTAAAGGTAAAGCGTCAGGCCACGAAAGACTAGTCGTAGCCTGAATCTTCGCTAGCTTTAGTTTAAGGGTGCCGTTGTACCCTTCAACCAATCCAGCTGACTGGGGATGATTGGCGCTGTGGAATTTCTGATTAATTCCAAGGCCCTTGCACACACTCTTCATCACACTACCCACAAACTCACTTCCGTTATCTGACCACACAATTCTAGGCATTCCATACCGAGGAAAATATTCCTTCAGTAGGATTTTCGCAGTAGACAAAGCAGTATTATCTTTGAGAGGATAGGCCTCAATCCATCGGGAGAATGCGCAAACCACAACTAAAACGTATTTAAGGTTGTTGCATCGCTCCATATGGATGAAGTCCAATTGAATCACCTCAAAGGGATACGAAGGGGGAGCAAAACTGCCAGGAGGAGTTGGGGTTCCCTTGCCAGGGTTATACATCATACACACCATACAATTCTTCACCAGACGTTCAGCACACTTCGTGATACCATCATTCTTCCATACGGGAGACAGCAACTTACAAATACCTTTCGCGCTAATATGCGCTAACCCATGTGCCATTGTCACAACGGCCAGCACATACGCATCCGGCAACAGCCATCTTTTCTGATCCGACAAATCAATCCAACAACCATTCACATCCAACTTTCCCGTGCTTTCTTTCCACTTCGCCTTTTCAGTCTCGGTGGCCTCATTCTGAATTTCTTTCACACTTTCGATAGTGTCCTCACACATGCTCGATTCTGTAGGCCACCTAACCGAACTCGTCACATACATTCGAGTGCTAAGGTTCCGGGCAGTCTCCTTAGCAATCTCATCTGCAAACGCGTTACCACGACCAACATCATCCGTCACCTTACGATGCGCACTACATTTAACAATCGCAACTTGTGTAGGCAAAGTCAATGCATCCAAAAGATCATTCACAAGCTGGCCATGCTGAATCTTCGTACCGTGCGACGTCAAGAAACCTCTCTCTCTCCACAATCGTCCAAAGCTGTGAGCAACACCAAACGCGTATTGACTGTCGGTAAACACATTCACACGTTTCCCTTTCGCCAACACACACGCTCTAGTAAGAGCAATCAATTCTGCAGCTTGGGCAGAATTCTGATTCAACCTTGCAGTCTCAACAACAGTATTCAATGTTACAACAGCATAAGCAGTAGTCACATCGCCATTCGGCAACTTAAAACATGACCCATCCACATACAAAGTACCATCCGGATCCTCCAATAGGGTGTTTTTAAGGTCCACTCGACCTTTCGTTTCCTCTTCAGTCCTCAAGTAGCAGTCATGTTCTGCTACTTCATCTGACTCTGTGCTAATTGGTAACAAAGTTGCCGGGTTCAGAACGTTACAACGTTTTATCTGAATGTGGCTTGCCAACAGTGTCAACTCGTACCCAGACAACCTCGCACTCGTCAAGTGCTGAGTTTTCGTTCGATTCAAAAGAGTATCGACTGCATGCGGAACCATCACCGTAAGCATATTATCCATGACCAATCCTGCTGATTGTCGAATGGAGACCGCAGCTGCCGCTGTTGCTCTCAGACAACTCGGCAAAGCTCTAGCTACTGGGTCTAAGGTCGAGGAAAAATATGCACATGGACGTTGCTTACCACCAAAAGGTTGCGTTAAGACACTCAAAGCACAACCTTCCCTCTCGTGAACATATAATGTAAACGGCTTACTGTAGTCAGGGGTACCTAACACAGGAGCCGAACACAATGAATCACGCAGTTCAGAAAAACTTTTCTGACATTCTTCCGTCCATGGTAAAGGAGTTGAAACATCCTTGCACGTAAGAGCCACCAATGGTTTCGCTAGCAATGAAAAATTAGGAATCCATTGCCTGCAGTACGACGTGATACCTAGAAAGGCACGTACATCTCTTTGGGTCTTTGGCACAGCCATTCGTGCAATCGCTGCAATTCTCTCTGGGGTCAACCTTCTTCCCTCCTTTGACAATAAGTGACCTAGATAGGTTACTTCTTGACAACAATATTGGAGTTTAGTAGGTGACACCTTGTGATTCAACTCACAGAGATGTTGCAGCAACGACACCGTAGCAATTTTGCAAATGTCCTGAGTATCGGCCGCCACCAATAAGTCGTCGACGTATTGGATCAAGGCTGCACCGACCGGCAACCTAAACGCATCCAGTTGACCCTTCAAGGCTTGACTGTAAATCGATGGACTTTCACAGTAGCCCTGAGGAGCGCGCTTGAACCGGAAGCTACGTCCACCGAGAGAGAAACCGAAAAGGTCTCTGCTCTCCTCGGCAATCGGGATGCTGAAAAACGCATTTTTCAAGTCAATCACCGAAAACCACAATGCAGAAGCTGGAATCAGAGTCAGTAGCGCCGTGATGTCAGGCACAACAGGAAATTGAGGAACCACAATTGTATTCACCTCCCGTAAATCGATAACAAAACGATAAACAGGCGGTTTTGTAGGATCTGTACGTTTAAGAATAGGCAGTACAGGGCTGTTGCACACGTTTCCCCGAGTCTCTTCAATCACATCTTTCTCGATCAAATCATAAATGATCGCTAACAATGCACGTTCACCATCAAGAGAGATACGATATTGGGGAATACGTGGCAGTCGCACGTTAGATTTCAACTGAACAACATAAGGGGAGATATCAAGCAGGCCCACGTCATTTGGACCTGTTGCCCACAAAGACGCGGGAAGAGAACTCAATTCCGGTGGGAGCTTATCGAGGGACAAATACATAGGAGAGACAACCCTCTCTCCTAACGTAAGCTTTACACCCGCAGGAGAACAATACAAAGTTGCGTACAAACGTTTAAGCAAATCCAGGCCCAAAAGATTTTCGCCACAACCCGTAGTCAAAATCAACGGAGCTTCTAGCTCACGTGGCCCAATTTTAAGGGGCAAAGGGCGTGAAACTGGATTGCTAACGGGGGCGCCAGAGAATCCAACGGAAACATTTGTTAAGCCAGACAAAGGTGCGCCAGGGAGTTTCGAATGCATAATAGAACTTTTCGCTGCACCAGTGTCCAACAGAAAAGGCTCAACGACGCCCGATGTAGCAACTGCGACGTAAGGCCCTCTCTGATCAACCGGAACTGATACCACTCCCTCTCCTTGTCTTTGGCTATCCTAGTAATTACTGTCGTCAGTTCCCTGATCGACGTAATAATCGTCTACATTGTACTGCGCAGAACGACCTTGCGATGATCCACGTTGATCGAAACAATTAGTATTAGTAGAGGAGATATCAGAACGATCATTCTGAGCACCACGACCTCTACCACGTGATGTTTGCTGCGAACCACCACGACCTCCTCTAGATGAGTTACCACTATTACGTTCGTTTAAAACAGGGCAATTGAATTTAATGTGTCCTTCCTGTCTACAATAAGCACATTGATTGTACCCCAACGATGATCTTTGGGAGGAGGAATCGTTTCGCGGCTGTGACCGATTCGATTGCGACTGCAATCTATTCTGTTGGGGCGCATTCTGATTAGAACGCGGCGGATACGCTTGTTGCAACAACACTTTAGTTTTCAGCTCTTTCGTCTTTTTGTCAGCACGGTCGCTCTCTTCTTTCTCTCTATTCTCATAATATTGTGCCGTAGCCAATATCTGAGCTGAAGTAGAAACGGCCCATGCGCTTTCCGAATTTCTCAATTTATTGCTCAAATCGGGCAATAAGTTACAAACAAATTTATCCACGAACAATCTCTGTCCACCCTCGGTACCCATATCCTGACCACTATGGTCGATGAATGCTTCCTCGAACCTCGTGAAGAAGTCGGAAACACTCTCGTCCTTCTTTTGCTTACAAGCTGACAATTTATCCCAGTTCACCTTCATAGCTGGCATAAGAGTTTTCATTAGCGTAATAATCCTTTGAGGAAGGTCAAGAATCAACTGGTCGGGTTTAGTAGCAGCTACTTGTCCGGCGTCTGCCGCTACAATAGCAGCCCAAGCACCACCTAATTCAGCCGGGTGATTTTCATGTCGAATCTTAGCCCATACCGGTTGCGGTACTACATTGCCAAACAACATATCGATATCGGCAAGATTCATTACCGTAGCATCTACAAGCTGTGATAATTCTTTGTAATACCCTGTAGGATTTTTGCGTGGGTCAGGCAAAGATTGCTTCACCTGTAACACTTCCGAGCGTTTCCATGGAAGATGTATCCATATTCTCTGGAAATGCGCCAATGTCGGAGGATGAGCATTAGGATCAGCTGGTACCCAGACCGGCGGAACTTCACGCATAGGATATTGGCCAGATTCGTCTGGTTGTTTTTCAATATCCTCAACAAACAATGCATGAGGTATCGGAGCGGGACGAAGAGATAGCAACCGCTTAACAGCACGTCGAACATTAGTATCTACTATCAGTCCATGTGAAAACTGGAGCTGAAGCTCAGACAGGGCGGTCAGCACCTCGTCAGGCGCATCAGCCTCTATCTGATCACGAAGGAACTTACACATTTCATCAAACACGTATCTCTGGGTAGGTATATTAAATTGACAAAATGTGTCAAGTACAACACGGGGCGGATTTCTAAGAGGATTTACCATCCAACCCATCGCCATATTATATAGCGCAACGCGTTCTCTATTTCCAGGAAGCTGACTACGTCTCTGAGGACCATCGGAGCTAACGGACCCATGAACAGGCCCAAGCGAATGAAAGAAGCTAGCCGCAAGAGGAGAACTGCGACTACGAGTAGAAGGAGAAAGATATGACACAGGACTAACAAGAGAAGGAGTAGAAACAGTAGCAACAGCAGGAGTTAACAAAACAGGAGCAGCAGCGGGAGCAGGAGTATGTGGAAGCGGAGGAGCAGTAGGAATAGAAACAGACGAAGGAGCAGGAACAGTCGGAAGAACGGGTGCAGGTTGAGGAACAGGCAAAGGAAGGATAGGTACGGCAGGAACCACAGGAGCTGCAGCTGCTGTACCCTGCACGTACGGAGGTGGCGACTTCATAAGATAAGACATTAAGGGATCCTCAACTGCCTCTTCCTTCTTTTCCGACTCCGTAGGCAAAGCAGGATAACATTTATCTACGGTCATACGCTGTAATCTATCAAACACTTCCTTATCCTTAACCTCCTTATCACGCTGAAACTGCTCAGCTTTCTTCACTATAGTAGTAACATTATCTCGCTGATTACGTTTAGTCTGTCTGATTTCTTTCTGTCGGGCTTCTTTGCGCCACAACCGAAAGGCATCAAACATGGCCGGCCTTGACTTTCGTTCGAACAACTTAATCTCTAAATTATCTAAAATCGGCGCCTCGAAGCTACCATGAGGCGGCCAACGAAGGTCGCCGTCCTTCTTCGTATATTTAATCCAATAATCATTAAAGGTAATTGGACCTAGTCCATGTTTACTATATAGTTCATAAGTGGGAGTTCCAACCGGAGGTATCGGACACGAGTCCTCCAGTCGGGAATCCGTACCACAAGGTCTGAAACAGCGAAACAAAGTACTACGACCAGGCATCTTGCACACTAGCCGAGTTTCACAAACTTCAAGGGTTACGGGATTTACCAAGTCCCAGCAAAGAACAAAAACCCTCGGTTTTTGGCGGCTGCAGTCGTCAAATAACACAACAACAAAACGCTAGCAAAAGTGTCACCGACAAAAACACTCACACAGCGTTAACAACAAAAACACTCGCTAAAGTGTCAACAACCAAGAACTCTGGGAGCGACCCACAAATACTTAACTCAAAGATCGATGGCGTCACCAGGAAGGCCCGTCTATCGTCTCGCTATACCAAGGTCTACGCCAGGCGCCAAAACAGGTCTACAGTCAGGGCAGCAGTCCGTCGCAGCCGTCCGGAGGCGGGAATCTTCGCGGGAAAAGTCTTCGGGCCACTTATTTCGACAACAGGATCGATGAAGCGGAGTGCACCCTCCCTCGGAGATTTCACACGAAGTTCCTCACGATCGTCGGGCTTGGACCGGTACCACTGATGCAGCCCCACGTTGGGCGCCAACTGAAGGACTGGGTTCTGTAGGACCCAGCGGTGCCAGGGCACAACACCTGAAACCTTCGTGGGTAACCTGCTCCGGCGTACGAATCACAGAGACACGGGACACTTCCTTCGGCGTCAAAGATTCAAGGTTTATTTACTGCAGGGAACACAGAAGTCACGACAAGTACACCACGTGCAACTTGGGGAGACTGCTTCAAATTGGTTCTGTAGATCGCTCCTTTTATACACAATTTCCCCATAGGGTTACATTGAACACAAAAGTTTATGGCCCGGTTCCCACCATCATCCCCCAGAGGGGTCGCTTTGGTCACTTTGATACACATGAGGTCCGGAACATAAGTGCGGAAACATTTCGCGGTTCCCAACTGTAAAAACCCATCTTCCCAACATTAGTGCATTCCAATCGGTAATAAACAGATCGAAGTAGGAACAAAGACAGGTGCAGAGGAAGACGGAGACAGTGGGGAGATCGGAAAGGGTGTAAAAGGGGAGGTATCGGGAAACACGAGATACAGGCATCAAAGGGACGTGCCTAATGGGATGCACGGCTGAGACAATAAGTCCGTGCGGCAAGATGAGCCTTGAGCGGCGCCATCTGCCTTACAGTAACATCCCCCTCGTCATAAAGACACTCACAAAGAACATGTGTCTTCCGCAGATATCTTGGGAGTCCCAGGGTCGCGAAGCGGACAGCGTCCGTTCGCTGGCTACTTGAGGGCAAGAGACAAAATGGATGCCGTATCTAAGATGGAACCCGTGGGTACAGCTGAAAAACCCACATAACAAACGAACGGTTTAAGTTAGCACAGCGAAACTGCGCACACTTACTAAACTCGTCATTTGCGGTTCATAGATACCAGACTCGACCATATTCGTGCGAGTCGAAAGCACCACTTACAATTGTCACGGAACCTCACCACGGCTGGGCTGGCGCGGACGACATGCATGCTGCGCTGGCTGCGTAGCGGCGATTGGACAAAGTGAGCAGGTGAGGGGCCCACAGCACCTACATGCAACCCCAGAGGACAGTGAGGCCCGGGAGCTAATTAGCACAGTGCCCTGCCACGGTCTGCGCACTCAGAACTGCCACGTGGCCGATTGCTGACTACGCTACAGAGCGCTTCTGCGTGGCAGGGCTACCTGCGATCCACCACATTGCAACGCGCCCAGGTGTCTGTCGGTTCTGCCCCCTTCCCAGCTCTGTGGGGCAGTATAGTGCACGGCTGCCATACACCTTGTGTGGTTCATCACGGCGACGGCGGCTAGAGTCACGAGGGCATCGGGGCCCGCAAGCAAGAAGACAGTGTCCCCGACCACCACCATGGGTAAACTGGATAGGCAACAACAGAAACTGTCGTTTGAGACCAAAAAGGCACAGAAGCCCACAGACGACGTGGTGGACGATGGCGATGGCGATAACGCAGGGCCTATGTCCAACAATAACATAGAGAAGATTCTATTGGCGATCCAGTCCAATCTGCAGGACATAAATGGCAAGCTGGATAATCTGACTTGCAGAATGGACAGCATGGCAGCACGGCAGGAGAAGCATGGCGAGCGGCTGGATGAGGCTGAAACGAGAATCTCCGCGGTCGAAGATGAGGCGCGGGCCTCCACCTCCAAGTGCGCAGGTATGGAACGTCTCCTCGAGGTGATCAAAGCGAAGGAGGAGGATTTGGAGGCGCGCTCGAGGCGCAACAACGTAAGAATCACGGGCCTGCCGGAGACCACCAACACAGGGCGGATGGAGACCTACGTGGAAACGCTATGCAGGGACCTGTTCGGAGCTGAGGCCTTATCGCCCCTTTTTATCGTGGAGCGGGCACATAGGTCGCTGGCCCCGAAGCCACCTCCTGGCGCCACGCCGAGGCCAATTGTGGCGCGAATCCTCAACTACCGCGACAGGGATACGATCCTTCGACTGGCGAGGGAAAAAGGGAAGATTCAGCATCAAGGTAACTCCTTGGAGTTTTATCCAGACCACACGGTTGCGGTCCAGCAGGCCCGGAAGGAGTACACCACCGTGAAGGCCAAACTACGGGACCTGAACATTGTGTACTCAATGATGTATCCAGCACGCCTCAGGGTGGTATGGAAGGAGAAAGCGATTGTACTGGCGACACCGAAGGCAGCACAAGACTTTGTTAAGAAGGTGCAACGCGAGATGAGAGACAACTCGCAAAATGAACAGCATCATGACTCGGACTGAAGACATCAGCTCGACTCCTAGTCGACCAGCGGTGAGTTTCCTGTACTGTTTGCTTGCATGCGTTATAGCATGACCGCTGTGGTCTGCACTGGTGGGACCAACATGGCGCTGTTCACCTGAGTAAAGAGCCGAGGTGCCGGTGCAGCAATGACTGCATATCTGGATGGAAGGGACCTGCTGGGGCAATGTGACTGCTGTTCGGCTGTGCAGGATTAATATTAACTTTGGATTGGGGCTGCCCCGTGCTACCAGCCCCCCCCTAGTGCTGTACTGGCTAATAGTGGCGGGCAACAATGGCGCCATTTGGCGGTTTGAACTGTGAGGGCCGGCTCACACCATGTGGGCCGCTGAGCCATGTGAAATGTAAACTGCCTACTATGCACCCGCTATTACACGCCTCGATCAAATGCTACCTTTGATGTTTCGTATATACTATATGAGGCGATCAGCACACTGGGAGGGTTGAGGGATATGTTATTTGCTGTTTGAATAATGGAGTTAAGGTGAGATAGTACTGCCCCAGGCATGTTATTATTTTTGCAATGCTGTTGATGTGATGTTGGGGGGCGGTGGGGGTGGCGGTGGATAATCACTTAAATTGCGTGCTATACAGTTTATCTAGCATCGCCTGCACCCATCTATCGGGTGGAGAGTTGTGCTCCTGGAGGACCTCCATGAGGGTATAACCCACTAAGAGTTTCGATTTGGGCACTGTAGTTATGGTTATGAGTTCAAGGGAATGGTGCACTGAAAGGGTAAGGCTTCCGCAGGTTGGGGTTGCTGGAGTGGGTGGGATAAGGGATGGAGGGCTGTTTAAGTGTATGCATAGACCGACAGAGTACGGTATATCTCTCCTTATTGGTTCCCCGTTGGTTCTGACTGCCGTTGTACAGTTTGGGCTTCCTGCTGGGGAGAAGCTGGCAATTCCTACACAGTTGACATGGGTGACACTGTCATGTATTGTATTAATCAAGCTTGATGGGTTCGAGGGACACGGGTAGGAGAAGCTTGAACATTCTTACTTGGAACATTAGAGGGTTCTCACAACCTCGTAAAATCAGACAAATCTTTGCCAGTCTGGCGAGATGGAATGTTGACATAGCGTTCATACAGGAATCACACCTAGCACCGCACACACACGCTCACTTGGGGTCGAGGTGGGCGGAGGCAGTATACAGGTCCTCATATTCTTCCTACTCTAGAGGGGTGATCATATTGATAAAGCGAGGGGTGGGCTTTGAGACTCACCATGTTACACAAGATCCATCTGGTAGGTTTGTGTTGGTATCGGGTACACTGAGGGGCCAACGAGTGACGTTGTTGAACGTATATGGTCCCAACGTGGATGCTCCGGACTTCTTTCGAGAAGTCTGGGACCACTTGCAAACACATAATAGCACGCACATATTGTGTGGAGGTGACTGGAACATGACCCTGCGTGACGGCTTGGACCGCTCATCTAATTCCTTGGAACAACACAAGCAATCGCGCCTAATGGTGGGTCACATGATGAAAGACCTGGGTTTGGCGGATCTCTGGAGGCTGAGACACACTGACGCATCTGGGGCCACGCACATAACAGCTTCATACAACAGCTGGTCCAGGCTGGATTACTGGCTAGGCACTAAGGACCTGGCGCTGTGGGTTTGTCACCTGCAGGTGCTGCCCCGCACACTTTCAGACCACAACCCCGTCCTGCTGCAATTGGAAATTCCACGATACACACCCCCTCCTTTTCAATGGCGCTTTAATTCGCGTGCCCTCACTGACACGGTATATGCGGACACCATTAAAAAAGCGATAAGGGACTATTTTGAAATTAATGCTCCGACGACTGACGACTCGTGCCTCCTTTGGGAGGCATTCAAAGCCACGATCAGAGGGGTCTGCATTAGCACCACTATAGGGGTCCTTAAGGATATTAGGGGCCAAATCCGCAGATGCGAGCAGCAGATGAGGGAAATGGAGTCCATGTATGAGGCCACTCAGGATGTCTCCCATCTGTCTAAGCTGCGCGAAGTACACACTGAACACGCGGACTTTCTTGAATCCGAAATGAAGTACCTGAATCGCACACATGTGGCTAGAGCCTTTGGAGAGGGGGGTAGGCCTGGGGCTGTATTGGCTCGGAAAATCTGTGAGGGCCGTGGTCCGACAGCAATTCTCAAAGTGAAGTCCAGGGAGGGTGTACCGCAAACACATGCTGCGGACATATTGAAATGCTTTGTGTATTCCTTTGGGTCTCTCTACCAGTCGCAGCCCACAGCCCCAGCAGCCGACACGTATGACTACTTACACGATGTGGCAATTGGCTGGCTGTCAGATGCGCATAGGGAGTACTTGGCTAGGCCCATCACGGCGGAGGAGGTGACTGAGGTAATAGGTTCGCTGCCGAATGGTAAGGCGCCAGGCCCTGATGGGTATACTTCGGAATTTTATAAACAGTATGCGGACATTGTCGCACCGCATTTGGTAGACATGTACGGCGCCTCATTTGAAAAGGCGTTGCTCCCCCCAACGCTACGCGAAGCCATGATCATCGCTCTCCTTAAACCGTCCAAAGATCCGGAGGAGTGTGACTCGTACAGACCACTGTCACTGATAAATGTAGACTCAAAAATCCTTGCGAAACTTATAGCGAAGCGGCTGTCTCCCCTGATGACCAGTCTGGTCCTGCCGGACCAGTCCGGCTTCGTGCCCTCCAGATCAACCACGCATAACACTAGATCCCTGTTTGCACTCTCACACTACCTTCAACCCTCGGTTAAAGCGGTGGCGGTCATGCTCGACGCTGCAAAAGCGTTCGACTCCAGTGAGTGGCGATATATGATCACCGTCCTCAATAGGATGGGGTTTCCTAAACGGTTTGTACAGTGGGTCTCCTTGCTTTATACAAAGCCGTGTGCCAGGATCAGAATCAATGGCTATGTTTCGGATCAATTTGCAATTGAGCGAGGGACGAGGCAAGGCTGCCCGCTCTCGCCTCTATTATTCGCACTGGCACTGGAGCCTCTGGCCTGTCTGATACGGCAGCACTACAAAGACTCGGCGTTACACTTTATAGCCAGGCCGCTTCACATATCGTTGTATGCGGACGATATGTTACTCTATGTCCGTGACCCTGAGACTCACCTAAACTCACTACTCAGGGAATACATCAGATTCGGAGGACATTCAGGGCTGGCAATCAATTGGGCCAAATCCTCTATAATACCCATCACTGACACCACCTCCCCCTTTGCTGTGGATTTCCCGCTGGAGTGGCAACAAGATCTGATCAGATACCTGGGGGTCATGTATCATAGAGATCCAGAGGAGGTACTGCGAGCGAACTACGGTGTGGTACTCTCGAAGCTGGAACACAGCATCCAGCGCTGGATACATTTGCCCCTATCGTTAGCCAACAGGATAGCTATTGTTAAAATGAACGTGTTGCCCAAATTGTTATACCTGTTTAACAACATCCCAATCACGCCGCCACAGGCTATATTCCGTCGCATTAACTCCCTGGTGAGGACCCTGATATGGGCTGGCAAACAGGCCCGTGTAGATTTGCAGACTCTTACACTCCCATTTGCGCAGGGTGGTTTCAGTGTGCCTGATTTCCTTCTATACTACCTTTGCGCGCAGGCGCAATACGCGGCATATTGGTACCATGCGGTCCCATACCTCACACATGCGGCTATAGAGGAGAGTGATGCGCATCCTGTTCCCCTCTCGGCGATAATTTCGCATACACGACCCCCACTACATGCTAGGGATATTAACACGGTGGATACCACGGTCAAAGCTTGGCACAGGCTGGGGCAGCTGGCTCATAAAACCCCACTGTATGCACCGGCCATGTCATTGCACCATCATCAGGAGCTGTCAGTCACCGGGGAGAGTGTCGGAATTAAGCATGGGCGGAAAATCCGTTCCGCTCGCGGATTTTGCGGATTTTTGGGAAATTCGCAATCCGCGAGATTCGCGAATCTCCCGCAAAATCCGCAAATCCGCGAGCAGCGGATTTTGCTCGCACTGCTCGCACTGTTCGCGTGAGTTCGCGCCCCGCGAATAAGTGCAAAATTGCAGAAATACGCTCTTAGCAAAACTGAAAGTAACTACTTACCAGGTTCAAAAGTTCAGGCTCATCATTAGTAGCCATTTCCTGTAGTGCTTCCTGAGGGGCCCCTCCAGAGTTCAGTTGCCAGTTGAAACTATTATGTGACCCTGCTCTGAACCTCAGAATAGTTACACATATGCCACAAAGGTCCTGAATTACAGCTAAGGGAGACAAGCAGGAGCCAGGCTGGAAGTTAAAATCCATTAATCATCCCCTAATTCATTATTGTCAGTTGGGGCAGGGCAGGTGTTGTAACTAATTTTGCAACAATGAAAGCACTTAGCAAGTGCAAAAGATCACAAATCAGGGCGCACTAAGGAAGCAGGTGCCAGCTAAAAAAATATTCTGTGACACATTAATCAGCCCCAAATTAATTCAGGTCACTTGAGGCAGGGAAGGTGTGCTTTGCTTTGCCGAAAATAATGTACACTGGACAACCAGAGGGTGTGGTGATGAAACAGAGGGTGGCATGGGTGGGCCAGAGGGTGGCATGAGTAGTCAGAGAGTGGCAGTGGTGACAGAGAGTGGCAGTGATGAAGAAGAGTGTCCCAAACAGGCTGGACACGTAGAAACAACAAGTTCGCAAAACTTGCGACCCGACAGGTAAGTTCGCAAATTGCGAAATTGTAAAAACCCTCGCGAACTGGCAGAAACACGGGCGAACACAAAAAAAAAAAATCCGCAAATTCGCGGGAATTTGCGGATTTTGCGGATTGCGAATCCGCAAATCCGCAAAATTCGCGAACGCGAGATCCGCAAAATTCGCCCATGCTTAGTCGGAATGTCCTTGCTGAGTAGAGCTGGTATTGACAGGATGGGGGATGTGTTTCAAGGGGGCACATTCGTAGGCCTTGACCAGTTGGGTTATATCCAGAACCAAACTCCCATGTTTCACTTTACATATTACAGACTCACTAGAGCTTTGAGGGAACATTACCCGACGTTCCCATCGGAACCAGAATGCCTTGCACCACTACAATTATTGATAACAACTAACGATTTATCACACCTGGTATCTAGACTTTATTCAGCTGCACAATCAGAATTAGCGGGACAGGCGCTGAAGGCCAAGGGGCGGTGGGATGCACTATTAGACGCACCATTGACAGACGAAGAATGGACTAGCACTTGTGCCCTGACACAAATACTGACACCCAACGGCAATTTGAGAATTATTCATTTTAAATTCCTTCACCAAATTTATTACACGCCGACAAAACTGCTTAGATTCGGGTTGCAGGAGGAAGATAGGTGCAAAAGGTGTAATAGGGAGGGAGCGGGCTTTGCACATCTGGCCTGGGACTGTGCCAAGATAGCGAGTTACTGGGTGGAGGTCACTGCCACCTTGTCTGTCATTTTGGAGGAAGAGGTGCAATGTACACCCAAAGTCTGCCTGCTGGGAATAGTGCCACAGTTCAGAGCATTGAAGTGCAAGTTCTGTGCAATAGCCTTATTGTTAGCGAAGAGGCAAGAGGCGCAATGCTGGCATAGTCGAAAGGTGCCGAAGATGAAAACATGGTTGCATGACATGTCCACCTGCCGTGACAAGCTACAGACGTATGAGGAGCAATTGCCGGCGAACTCCAGGCCCAAAAATATTTGGGGTTATTTGGAGGAATACCTCGCTTCAATACAGGAGGACGAGGAGAACCGACCCCTGGATTGAATCGATTGGGAACATGTGTAGGTAACCGCACGTGCATGAGCCAAGTGGCGGTGGGAACTTGGGAGGAACTGGAACTATCATTGCAGCTGAAGTGTAGCATGTGAGGTTGCACTGTACGGTCTAAGTTGGGGAATGTTGTTGTTTTGTTCTTCGTTATAAAATGTGAAAATGTAATACTCATCTCATATGCCAGCTAGTAGCCATATGTGAGGAATACGGGGGAACTCCGCCTCAAAATGCAGAGATGTTTATGTGCAACGACCATTTCCACTGATGATTGCTGATATTAACGTAGCGAGCCGGCCCCAGGGTTGTAGGCTCATGCTGTGTCAACTGCTTTGTGTTAATAAAGGTCTTACGCAAAAAAAAAAAGGCTACTGCAAACCTCCGGAAGGCCTTTCTTGGCATGCAAGATGATCTTCGCTCCATGGGTGCTCGTTATGGCCTCTATCATCCTTGCTTGTTCAAGGTCACCTACAACAACAAGACGACCACTTATGAGTACCCAGAGAGACTGCAGAGTTTCATCAATGCACACAAGACAACTGCCATGGATTCCTCCGGTCCTTCTTCATCTCGTCCTGGCTGAGTTCTAATATTTTGTTTATGTATGCTCATGTTTCTGTTTTTTCTTCTACCTTGAACGTTACTCTTTTTTGATTATACAGTTGTTGATTCTTTGTTCTCTTTTGACGTTGATTTGTAACTTTCTCTCTCATCTTCCCTCCTTACTTTTACAGGATTCCTTCCTCGTTTGATGATGTTTCCCCTGGTTTACTGCCTAGTCGTCCTCGGATGTGTTGCCTTACCTCTATGGCTCCCTCCCCCCGTTTCCTCTTCGTATCCTCCTATTGTGGGTATGTTCATCCGTTGTTTTTTCCCTTTCCCTTGTTTCCCTATGGTTTTTTGATGTGCTATAATCATAACTTCCTTTTTTTCAGGTTGTGTTTTTCTATACTTCCTTTTTCCTCTCTTATTGACTTTCATGCATTCCTCACTATTTTCCATCTCTCTCTTTTTCTATGCACACCTTTTTTTTCTCGCTAATCTCTTTTCCTTCTCCTTCTTCTTTTTCCTCAATATACCTTCTATTCTCTCCATATGTTTTCATTTATGGGTTCTTATCTTTTTATCTTGATTTCATTTGTTACATAGTTATTATTTTACTGCATATATTATGTCCTTGAATATACCTTCTTGCAATGTTAAGGGTATCAATTCACCAATTAAGCGTGAACGCATCTTATCTCATTTAGCCAAATTGAACATTGACATTGCGTTTCTTCAAGAGACTCATCTTTCTGATGTGGAATCTGCTAAACTTAAAAGAGGTTGGGTGGGTGATGTTTTTTTATTCACAGGGTGATGGTAAACACAATTGTGTTGCAATTCTTTGTCGTAAGTCTCTCCCTTTCACTGTCATTTCCCAAGAATCTGACACAAATGGCAGATAGGTACATGTCAGACTATCGCTTAGAGGTGTTCCAATCTCTCTCCTTAATATTTATGGCCCCACTATTGGTGAACCCCTTTTTTGGGCTGAATTTTCTCCACGTATCACCCAGTTCATGGATGATAATTTCATTCTCGCTGGAGATTGCAATCAGCCTCTTGATCCATTTATAGATAGGAAATCTGATGCTATTTTTGTCCCTACCAAGCCACACAAACTTTTCACCCAGACTATATCCCAACATAAACTTATTGACTCTTGGCGACTTTGCAACCCGACCTTACAGGAATTCACCTTTTATTCACCATGTCACCGTTCCCAATCACGGATTGATTAAATTTTTGTTTCACATGATCTTGCTCAAACACTTACTGCAGCAGAAATTGGCCTGATTCTAATCTCGGATCATGCCCCTGTTGTAGTTAGCCTTGACGTGCTCCCTAAGATTGAGGGACCCAGAAGATGGCGTTTCAATAATGCTCTCCTCTTAGATCCTAAATTTGCTATGTCCTTTACTGCATTTTTTGATGAATTTTATCTATTCAATGATATTCCGCCCACCCCGAAACACACTGTTTGGGATGCCTTCAAGGCAGCCTCACGCGACCTCATTATTAATTTTGTCGCAAAGAAACGTAAATCCACACGTCAATCCACTAAAACTCTCCACACCACTATTAAGCGATTGGAACACGCCTATTTTACTTCACATTCCAATGATAGTCTGACAGCCCTAGTTGCTGCTAAGCTTACATTTAATGAAAAATCTACTGAAGACGCTTCCTTATATTTACTTAAATCAAGTGCTAAATTCTATGGTGGTAGGAATAAAGCTGGGAAAATCCTCGCCAATTACCTGAAGGTCAAGCATAATAAGATGAATATCGAATATGTTTATGACTTTAACATGCATTTGCATCACAAAGATGTTGACATTCTTGCCACATTTTCTCGCTTCTACGAGACCTTGTACACATCTGACACTGACCCATCGTCCCATTCCCTCAATCATTTCTTCTCAACTATCCATTCTCCCCCGCATTTCCCTATTGAGCTATCCTCCTTGGAGACTGACATCTCACAGAAAGAGTTACTCAACGCACTCCAGCATCTCAAATCTAACAATGCTCCTGGTCCAGATGGCTTCACTGTCGAGTTTGATCTTCATTTCTCTAAATTACTAATCCCAAAATTACACTCCCTTCTCCATTCCTTTGCTGATTTAGGCGTTTCCTCGGGGTCCTTTTCAGATGCTCACATTTGCTTAATACCCAAACCCGGCAAAGATGTACAATATTGTAAAAGCTACAGACCCATTTCCCTTGTCAATATTGACTATAAAATTTTCGCTAAGTCCCTGGCGATAAGACTAGACCATCTTCTACCTGACCTCTTAGGGGAAGAGCAGTCTGGCTTTGTAAAGGGTTGTTATATTACAGACAATACTAGGCTTTTGTTTAATATTCTATCAAAATCATCCAACCTTCAACATTCCCTTGCCGCCATAGCCTTGGACGCTGAGAAGGCGTTTTACAGGGTTGAATGGCCCTATCTTTTTCATACCCTCAATTGGTTCGGGTTTGGCCCTAAATTTACCTCCCTGATCTCCTTATTATATTCTCACCCGCGTGCTGCAGTTTATGCTAATGGTCAAATCTCTCCCTACTTTGACCTTGGTAGAGGAGTCCGTCAGGGATGTCCCCTTTCGCCCTTTCTTTTTAATCTTGCTTTAGAACCCTTTCTATCCAGATTGCGCCAGAATCCCGACATCCATGGCTTCCAGACCACAAACTCCTCTATTAAACTTGCTGCATACGCGGATGCTATTCTGCTCTTCATCTCCAATCCCACGGTCTCTATTCCTGCTTTCTTGGAGGAAGTGCGACAGTACTCCCTAATCTCTGGCTATAAGCTTAACAATGATAAATGTGAGATCCTCCCCCTGACAAAATTCACCTTCAAACCCGACTTCAGCGCCTCCAATTTTACTTGGAGCCCCTCTCATATTAAGTATTTGGGGTTACATATCACCCCCTCAATCCGCGACACTGTTTCCCTTTGCCTTACTAAATGCACTCAGAAAATGTCTGACCTCACAGCTCGTTGGCACCCTCTTTATTTGTCTTGGTGGGGTCAACTAGACACCATTAAAATGATGTTATCCCCCATTGTCTTATACACAATCTCTAATATCCCTGTCTCTATTCCAGCCAAATTTTTTAAGAAAATCAATTCGGTTTTGTCCTCCTTTTTATGGCATAAAGCGAAACCCAGAATGTCCCTTGCTAGACTCATTCGCCCTACCTCTGAAGGAGGTGTTAATTTTCCTGACTTTCTGGCTTACCATAAGGCTTTTTTGTTACGCCAAGCTTCCTTTTGGCTTCAAGACCCTGACTCCCCCTCTCCTCTATGGACTTAAGTTGAGCGCCTCTTCCTCTCCCCTTTTTCTTTTGCTGAATATATTTCTTTTTCGCGTAAACCCCTTTTGATTCCTACTCCTATTCATAAATTTACTGTCAAGCTCCTCTTATCTGCTAAACCCCCCCCCCTTACAAATATTGCTGATTTTCTCTCGTCCACTATCTGGCATAATAAATACCTTTTAATTTGAGGTAAGCCATTTTATTGGAGTTCTTGAAGGTCCAGGGGACTGATTTGGATATCGCAACTCTTTTCACAATCTGCCTTCTTGCCTTTCCACACCTTACGCTCCACCTTTAAGTTACCATCCTCCTCTTCTCCCAAATATTTGCTCCTTAAAGCAACTGTCATGGAAGCTTACACGAAACTCTCGTCAACATCCCCCTCTTCTACTCCACCTGACCCCACTTCCCACCTTCACTCCACCCAGCTTCACTCTACTCTACAAACTTTTCCTAAAGCCTCTGTTATTTACAAGCAGATCCATGCACATATGCTCCCCAGACCCAAAATCACAGTGGAGGAGCATTGGGAAAGTGACCTTTCTTCATCATGGCCATTATCCATGTGGGACAAAATTTGGACAAAGGTCCGTAAAACTTCTAGATCGGCATCCCTGACTCAATCGCTCTTTTTCATTTATAATCGATTACTCCTCACTCCGTCTACCCTTCACAAACGATTCCCCACTATACCCGATGCATGCTGGTCCTGCTCCTCACCTAATGCCGCTCTTTTCCATATGCTGTTCATCTGCAAAAATGTTCATGCCTTTTGGTTGCAGGTCTGGGCACAAATCAATGTTATTTTTCATACTAGTATCCCTTTTTCCCCTGCCCGTGTCTTTTTAGGTAGTCTTTCTCCTTGTTGGGACGAAACTGAACTTTATGTTCGTGTTGTTGACTTATTATTGGCTGTTGCATTTCAACAAATAACTAATAATTGGAAATCTTCCTCTACTATTACTTTTAAAGCATGGTGGTATAATGTTTGTCATAATCATAGGCTTGATACTGCTTTTGTTTTTCCTGCCCAGTTGGCAGCTAAACGTATAGATTTATGGCTTCCTGTTACGACATATTTGGATAATTGTACAACTCGTTCCTATCGCCCAAAACCTGCTCAGCAGGAAGTTTCCAAACCCCCTTGATGCCCTTTTTCTCATTAATTTTCTCTTTGTTACCATGGTTGTTTGCATAATCTTCTTTGCATTTACCTGTAGTTTAGACTTGTTGTACCCTTTCCTTTACTTTTATTGCCAATGACAAGTTTACAGTTGTTATTTCCTTATTTAAATTTTTTTCCCTAGATCCCCCTTTCCCTTCCCCTCCCTTTTTGCTTCACGCATAATTTCTTTACTGTATTGTGCATTCATACCTTTCATTGTGACCAATAAAGTTTTCTTGAACTAAAAAAAAAAAGGTTTCAATTTTGACATGATTTCTCTTTTCAATTGGGTTTTCTTTTTGTCAGTTACAAATAACATGACAGTAGTCAATATATTCTTGCATTGGTTACTGTATTGTCATATCCTTGGCCTTGTAAGAAAGAAAGTTGCAGCAGCTCCATCACTTTCAGAATGCAGCAGCTTGAGCTAACTCTAAAGTATGGAAATTTGAAACAGTCTCTCCAAAGATTTGAGCTGAACACAGGGTACGAGTAATGAAAATAATTATGTTCAAATATCTTAACTTGGTCAACAGAATTGTTCATACTAATCAACCTTATAATTTAGTATCATTTTTTTCCAAATATCAGCGTCATTCCAAACTATGGTCAGCATCTTAAATGTCTTTATTAGGGGTCCTGAGGTCAATAGATCAAAATGGGAGGTGGGGAGGGGGAATCTATTGTCTCCTACGTGTCCAGAAAAAACTCACTCTTCTTTTGAGAAAAAAACAAAGCCTGTTCATATTTAGAATGGCATAAACATTCTGAAGAACATTTAGTTGACTAGACTTTCTGAGCTCCTGTCTTTCAATACACATGGTGGTGGCGATCCGCCCGACATTTTCCCCCTCCCGCATCCCATTTCCCCCGCCATATTACGATGGCGGGGGGAATATGTGACGTTATTCCGCAAACTATAATCTCGCATACCATGACTCCGCATTTATTACAACGCATGAGCCATTACTCCGCAGTACTATCACTCCCCAATCTTTTACCCCGCATATAACTTTACCACGCATGCCTTTACAATGCAAAGGCATCTGTGGTGAAGTTATAAACTTTTATATATATATATATATATATATATATAATAGATATATATATATATATATATATGTATATACATATATATATACATATATATTGAGTTCCACAAGTTGCCAATTTAGAAAGCACTCCCCACAAGGTTTTCAAATGCACTGGGACAGTCTTCGTGCAGCACAAGTAATTTAATCAACACACTCCTTGCCTGACGCGTTTCAGAGTAAACACTCTTTCTTCAGATACAGCAGGTAAAACAGAGTTCGTTCCGTGAAAACTCCAACTGACAAATTCCCTCTAATTAATCTCCTGCCCAGCTGGACCTGAAGCAAAGAATCACGAGAGTTGGAGTCAAATTTAAATCCCAAGTGGGTCCGGACACAGAACCTGTAAAATATAAAGTACATATTTTCCTTTTGTTAGCATTGCTTGCAAAAACATCAAAAGATTGTCCCAAACTCAAAGCGCCACTTGTAGCTCTAAGGCGTCACTCACGCAGAATGTCACTGGATTTGCATAGTATAACTGCAAAGGTTCTATCCCCGACCTGTCAGGCCGTATTACATTGAGTTCCACAAGTTGCCAATTTAGAAAGCACTCCCCACAAGGTTTTCAAATGCACTGGGACAGTCTTCGTGCAGCACAAGTAATTTAATCAACACACGCCTTGCCTGACGCGTTTCAGAGTAAACACTCTTTCTTCAGAGGCAACATGTAAAACAAAATTTGTTCCGTGAAAACTCCAACTGACAAATTCCCTCTAATTCCCTCTAATTAATCTCCTGCCCAGCTGGGCCTGAAGCAAAGAATCACGGGAGTTGGAGTCCGCTCTTCATGCCATGTCTCATTTCGTGTGCTAATCCCACCCTGTTCCCTTTAAATACCCGTGCACCCAATAATCATAACCCACCCTTACTCCTTAAAATACCCCAACACCCTTAAACACTAACCCATCTTAACCCTATAAATGTACCCTGTACCCCAAAACCCAAACCTATCCCTACACCCTAAAAATACCCCTGTACCCCAAAACCCAAACCTAGCCCTGAACCCTATAAATACCCCTGTACCTCAAATCCAAACCTACCCCTGAACCCTAAAAATACCCCTGTACCTCAAAACCCAAACCTAGCTCTGAACCCTAAAAATACCACTGTACCCCAAAACCCAAACCTACCCCTGAACCCTAAAATACCCCTGTACCCCAAAACCCAAACCTAGCCCTGAACCCTATAAATACCCCTGTACCTCAAATCCAAACCTACCCCTGAACCCTAAAAATACCACTGTACCCCAAAACCCAAACGTAGCTCTGAACCCTAAAAATACCACTGTACCCCAAAACCCAAACCTACCCCTGAACCCTAAAATACCCCTGTACCACAAAACCCACACCTACCCCTGAACCCTTAAAATACCCCTGTACCCCAAAACCCATACCTATCCCTAAACCCTAAAACTACCCCTGTACCCCATAACCCAAAACTTTACCTGAACCCTTAAAGTACCCAAACACCCCAAAACATATACCTCAGTACCCCAAAACATATACCCCTATACCCATACTTACCTTATCCAAACATTTAAAAAAAACATGCTTTTACCATTCATGCATTTACAACAAATTTTGTTGTAAATGTATGCGTGGTAAAAGCATATAAAATGTAATGCTATGCGTTATAATGGCACTGCGGAGTCATGGTACTATCGTAATGAAAGTATGCGAAGTGATGGAATGCGGAAAGAAAGTTGCTGAATAATGGGTGTTTACCCTCCCCCGGTAAGTACATTGGTGGCACGGCGGCCCACATCTCCAGCAACATACTCATATTTTTTCACCACCCATTTGAAAAATGCACAGGTCTCTCTCATTGATGGCCAGCACCGACATATACTTTTAGACACACCTCCCGCCACAAGTTCTAGAATTGCGAACTTTAGAGCTGGGGAGCTACGTTCGAATCTTGGCATCAGCTGAACATCCTGTGATTCCAGGCAAATCGCTTTGTCTCCCCGTGCCTACCACAAATGAATGTGTTCTTCTGTAATGTAAATTGTGCTCATGCCATGTTGTCGAGCTCGCGCTATATAATATTGCAGGGAAAAATAAATTAGGGAAATTCGAGTTCACACACTACTGAACGCGCACTCTTAAGTGCATCAGCAGTGCACTGTGAATCGGAGCGTTTCACAGGCCTGTCACAGATAAGAAATGCTATCAAAACAAAATCCTACAGAACAATATACTACTGGCCGGCAGCAATTCATACCCGGACAACGTCGGGACGGGCTGATAGTACTAATATAATAAAGAGAGAGGCCAAACCTTTGAGGCAGGTAATCTCAGGAACCACAGCACCAATCACAACACCCAATACAGCGTTGAAAAGGGCAGTTGCAGCAGAAGGAAATAGGCTATGCAGATGCCCACCATATACATTTAAAAGGTAAAAGAACCGTGCCAACAAAGTTGTCCCTTGTGGGCGTGTCTGCGTTGTGCTGTGGGTGTGTGCTGGGGGCGTAACAAACGCTAGGGGCGTGTGGTATGATCCGCCCTTCATGCCATGTCTCATATCATGTGCTAATCCCACCCTGCTCCCTTAAAATACCCCTGCACCCCATAATCATAACCCACCCTTACTCCTTAAAATACCCCTACACCCTTAAACACTAACCAAACTTAACCCTATAAATATACCCTGTACCCCAAAACCCAAACCTGTCCCTAAACCCTAAAAATACCCCTGTACCCCAAAATCCAAACCTAGCCCTGAACCCTATAAATACCCCTGTACCTTAAAACCCAAACCTACCCCTGAACCCTAAAAATACCCCCGGTACCCAAAAACCCAAACCTAGCCCTGAACTTTCGTAATGGGTGTTTACCATTGTAAAGCATGCAACAACAGCATATTGAGAAAATATTTTGCATGCAACGGTGTCAGCAAGGATTTAACCCAATTCCTTACCTGTAGCACCACCTACATCATATATGCCATAGTGTGCACTTGCAACCTGTGGTATATTGGCAGCACCACCTGCATGGCAAAATAACGCATCCTAGAACTCATCAGAGCCATTACCAACTTTGATCCCAAGTATCCTGTGGCAAGACACTTTAGGGACAAACATTTCTCCAACACCAAAGAGACAAGTTTTCTCATTTTGGAACGCATTGAGAAACATCCCAGAGGTGGCAACGTTGCCCTTACCTTATGGCAGAAAGAGTCTAGCTACATCATAGACTTTCAAACAAAGGTCCCTGGGGGCTTGAACCAGGAGGAAGAAATGTCTATACATCTCAAAGACTAACCATGAGTGTTCAAAGAAGGTTCACTTCTCCCTGCTCAGCTCTCTAATTTTAGTTATATAACTGACATGACCATTTTCTTTTCTTTTCTTTTTTAGTAGTAGTAGTATAAATCTTTATTCGGTAAAAATTCTCACCATAAAAGAATACATTTTATACAATTATACATTACTTTTTGTTAAAAAAAAACATTGAGTAAAACCTAGCAACAATAAAATTCCCTTATTAAAAAAAGAAGCCTGCACATTATACAGTACATTGGACGATTATTATGAGGCCCCAACCAAAACATCCTCATCAGTGCACTATTGCATAATGGTTAGAATGACTTCAAAAGCCATACTAATCATCAACATGACGTCCTGCCAATAGGGGCCTGCTAGCTATTTGGCGGGAAGGAATGTAGCTTCATCCTCTTAATACGAGTCAACCATGCACTACTCAGATATTTAGCCACCCCGCATACCATGGCAGAAGAAGACGGGTCAGTGGAAAGAACTCGTAGGGCCATTCTATGGCATCTCAAACCCAACCCCAAGCATACTGGTTTCAACCAAACCTTCCTGGCAACTTTATGAGCGGGGCAGGCAAAAAGTAAATGCGCCACAGACTCCTTTGGCGCTGCGCACCCGGGGCAGGGGCGCGGAGGGCCACCAGCATTAGTCCACCTCAAAGTGAACTTGTGCACCGGAAGGGTCCCATACCTGGGTTTTAAATAAAGGGCTCTATCCAGAGGCTTGGCTATGAGGTCGAGGAAAGGTTCCAGCTTCCTAGACCATTTAAACTCTAAGAACCGCTCTGTGAGTAAACCCCCAACCCCACTGCGTGTTGCCTCTGCCTGAACCCAGTCCCAATATAACTTTTAAATCATCGGTTTGGGGGTGGCATTTGACTCGCTCACACATCCCTCAGGCCCAATTGCACCACCAACTGCCTCATGTTGCTCAACCACCCGATCTTGTTACCGGTGTCGAGCAAAATTAGTTCATCCAGCACAGCAGCATAGTTGGCGAGCTCCCTGGTCCTTCGCAACCGAACCCAAAACAATAGAGGGCGCAGCCGCACTAGATCTTTAAAGGATCGCCTGCCCAGATCTAGCCGCAAAGGGATTAGCGGGGTAGAGACAGGAAGAACCACCAGGTCCCTCAGAAACTTGTTTTCCGCTGCAACTAGCTCTGAAACATTTTCGAACCCCCACAGCTCGGAGCCATATAGTGCGGCCGGGAGAATCTGGCCCTCTTAGATTGCCATGACCGGTGCCACAAGTTTACTCGTTGACTCCCGATGCTCTCTCAGGGTCACCCCTGACACTCTTTTATGGCTGAGTAACATTTTAGCCAGGTGGTCCTTCCAATTCATCCGACTGTTTACCCGCACCCCCAAATAGTCGAATGAATCTACCAACTCCAAAGGTGCCCCATTGAGCGTAAAATTATTTCTAAATCTTTTGGAGGGTGAAAGAGCCATGAGCTTAGTTTTCGAGGTGTTAATGGTAAGTCCTCTATCTGTACAAAAGGTGCTGAATTGGTGCAGAAGCTTTTGGAGTCCCACCGGGGATTTAGAGATCAGTATGGTGTCGTCCGCGAAGAGAAGAGTGAAGATTCTTTCCCCCGCCAGGTATGGTGCATCCACCTCTTCCTCTCTCAGATGATCTACTACCCCATTCACAAACAGAGAGAAGAGGGTCGGTGCCATAACATATCCCTGGCGTACTCCCCAACTCACGGGCACCCTATCTGTCAGCTGGCCCTGGGTGCCCCATCTGATCCTCGCGTAATTCCCCTCATGGAGCCTTACAATAAAACTCAAAAGAGACCCGGGGAACCCCATCTTTTCCAACGTCTCCCACAGCCTTACTCGAGGGACCAGGTCAAAAGCCGTCTTGAGATCTATGAAAGCCATTTAAAGGCTACCCCTTTTAATGGTAACTTACTTCCAATAGATGGCAAAAAAGCGAAAGACCTGGTCCATCGTACCCACCTTCTGGCGGAATCCTGCTTGAAGGTGGGAGAGGATTTGTTCCTCTTCCATCCAAGCTCCAACCCTTGAAATAATGACCCTCTCTAGCCCCCTTTTTGAACACAGTGACCACCTCAGCCCCCTTCCAAGAGTCTGGCACGGGGTGGCCCCTGGCAATCAGATTCATTATGAGGGCAATTAGTTCGGCCCAAGCCCTAGGTTTCTCTATCAAAAGGTCCCCCGGGATCCCATCCGGGCCAGCCGCCTTCCTCGGGGTCAAATGTCTGATAGCCACTACTACTTCCGAGGGCGAGATTGGATCCTCTAGCTCCCTTGTAAGTTCCCCTTCTCTACCCCTGGCTGCCGTTGAACAAGAGGGGGCTTAATGGCTGTGCGCTCTGCTGCCTAGCTTTATTAATAAGGTCCCAGAATAACCTTGAATTCCTCATATTGACAGCACAATTTAGGTCCTGCCAATGTTGTTCCTCCCACTCTCGTTTGGCCAGTGCCGTTACCCTTAAATAGTCCTTCCTAGCCGCTCTAACTAGTGAGGGATCTTTTGTAAGTAGGGCAGCTGTTAGCTCTTTCCTTTTTCCCCTTGCACTGGGCCGAGTACCAGGGTTTACTAGAAATGGGAGGTATATTATTAGCTCTACGGCTTTTCCCCTTGGATAAAAAACATTGGCTCACCTGCTCTATTGTGTTTTTGTAGGCTGTATCAAAGGCAATGGGCGACTCCGGGGCGCTTCCCATTCCCTGTTCCCGTGCCACCAAGTCCAAGGTCAGATCTACCACAAGAGATTTTATACTCCCAAGTTGATCTTCCTGCAATTGGGTCTTATCCCATTTCAACCTTCGGTTACTATTGTAAGGGACAACCTCTTTGGTTAACCTCAAGGGAGCACTCATCCCCCCACCTTTGGGTTACCCCACCTAAGTTTGGTACAGAGGGGATTGTGGTCACTATCCTGTGTAACCACCACCTCCATATCTATTAGGTCTTTCCACAATCTAACGTCCAGTAAGATGTAATCAATTCTAGACGGACCATTAAGCCTATTGAAGGTCATTGCACCAACGCTGTCGGATTTAGTCCTGCCGTTGCGTGCTCTTAGGTTGTGTTCCCTAGTGAGGGCATTAATTTGTATTGCCCTTGCTGACCATTTTCGAATAGGGGGTAGTGACAAGGGTGGGATAGACCATCTAGAATCTTCCCCCTCAGTACCCAAAGGATCATCCCCACTAAGGGGTTCAAACGTGCAGTTAAAATCCCCGCACACTATAATTTTAGCAGATGGGGGACACTTAGCTAATGCTAAGTCTAAACTCGTTACGATTACTAAGGAGGTGTCCCCCGGTGCCCCACTAGCGTAGACATTAAATAATTCAAGCCTGCTCCCCTCAGTGTATCCCCTAGAGGAGAGGTGTAGGACATCCCTACACACTGAATCATGAATGACAACATCCCAATCCAGATCAATTTTGATCCAAACCAATAGTCCTCCCGCGGGTCTACCCTTCCCACTGCTTACTGCGGGAGAAAAATATGTAGTATAGCCGGATTTGTGTAGTGGGAGCAGGCTCCAGGTTTCCTGGAACAGGCAGACATCGAACTTCTCAATAAATGTGTGCCATTCCGGTAGAGCCATCTTCCTTTTTAACCCTGCCACGTTCCAAAATAACAGGTGTATAACCCTGTGACCTATAGAAGCTATACCAAGGGCCCCCTTGCTCCCACACCTTCCCCCCTCCTTGGGCATGGGGATGACGTCCACATAGGTAGATGGCTTGGGGGATACAATGCCACCAACTATGGTGTCTATACACGATACATCCATGGTGGCTCTGATGATGCTGCTATCCATACTTTGGACTACTGCAGGACCTACCTGTCTATTTTCATTACATCTTGCCACCCTTAGTGCCTCAGGATCTGTGCTCTTTGGGTTAGCCACACTTGGTCGGCCACCCCTCTCCCCCATAGACTGTAGACATCAGTCGCAGTCTTCCATACCGGATAGCAACGAGAACCTGTTGCCTGTCTCCAGAGGGGTAAAGGGCCTCTTTTCTTTTATCAACCTTTCTTTGTTTTTATTGTGTACTTACACTTAATTTTTATTTTTTTTCTTAGCTTCGTCCACTCCGTCTCTTTCTTCCATGGAGTGATTTGCATCCTATTCACTGTGATAACGCTTATTGGTTAGTACATTTTTTCACAGTAACATGTGTACAGATCCAGGGTGAGAGGATTCTGATTTTAATTACTTTTTCTTCTTGTTTCACAGGAGGAAAGGAAGGGGCCCACTCACCTGTATTCACCAGCATGGGCCACCTACCCTTTTTTCTCCTTCAGGACTTCAAGAGCACATCGTCACATCACTCCATGTCGTTAACTTGTTTGGGCAGTGTGTCATGATTTTGATACTTGGTGGCCCGCTGGTTCATTGTGAGATGCTATCCATTATGTTACTTTTATACCTGGACTTTATACCGTGTTGTACACTTTGACGCTGGTATATTTGAGCTTTGTTTGGCCCTTACATCTATATTGGTTTATGTATGCAATTTTCATTATATGAGGCAATATTTACTTCAATGATACAGGCTGGTCCATACCCTCACTAGCCCTAATTCCTTACCACCATGGTATACAGGTGCATGTACATTACAGGTGCGACAGTCATCATTACCACAGTCTTTGACACGCACACATGATTAGCATAGCACACACACTAGCCTTGACCAACCGACCACCAGGGTGATGACCAGCAGCCATATTCTTTAGCTAGAGAACTTTATAATGGGCTTGAAATAACAGTTCTAGTAGATTCTCACAGATTTCTTTATTTAAACACCTTTAGACATAAAATCTACTGAGAAGATATGAGCTACTGTGATTTGTCAGACTATATGCAATGAGACAGCAAGACAAAAACCTTAAAGGGTAGTATCCGAGATGTTTTACGTAAGCAGAATCTTCAGGATATAATTCGGCTGGATAGAAAACTCACACATTATACAGACATGGTATTCTATGACTGATTGTGTGCTGTAGATCAAGCTGCACAGCACATCTGAAGACCTAAAACCCTTGGTCGCACAACAACACGAGCAGACTGACTAGTGTGCCTTCACGCCATTTGTTCTCTGCCAAGAGCTCAGACTCAGGGCCGTAAATTACTTTGATTAAAGATATGCCAGGCTAGAAGCACCCAAATGTGACCAACATCAAAGCAGGAAACTAAAGATTACCTCTTGTTTACATTTGAAAACAACATGTGTTCGACGACTCTTCAACAACTCCCATTGGTGAAACAGCAGAGCTAACATTTTGTGACAAGTCTCTTGTGACTGCTGATGCAGTAGGTGCCCATTTGAATGAACACAGAATATCACGTTATCAAGAGAAGTTTCAATGATGTGTGTCACACAGACTACAGAAACTACGCATTTAAGCACACTAAACTAAACAAAATCAATATTAACTTAAAGACTGTCTTAAGAGAATGCACTGTGCGGTTTTCTTTTGAACACAACAATACCTGCAGCATACATAGAGAACAGGGAGAGTGGGCGGTGTTTCTCGAGGGAAGGGGGAGTGACTTGTCCACTGTTGCGTATACTGACTGTTTGGGCGGCCTCAGGCTGCCCAAACAGTCAGTATGAACAACAGTGGGCAAGCCACTCCCCCCTGCCCTCGAGAAACAGCGCCCACCCCCAACCAGGAACTTCAGTTTTTTCGCCTTGCGAGAAGGCGGAAACAAATGGTAGTTATTACCATTTATGTTTCTGCCTTCTTGCACCGCGAGAAAGCAGGGGGGCGGTGCCCAAACGCCCCCGATAGAGGAGCCGCCACTGGCAACAGGGAACACACTTTCAGACTTCTGCGGTGACGCACACGCCATGCACATGCCACTTTTCCCACTTGGGTTACTTTTTTTTTTTTTTTAAATTTTTTGGAAACCTTTATTGTGCAACAACAGCATACAGTTACGGGCCTACAACCATTCTGGCCGGCCTCGAAATCAGTTTGTAGCACGGAAGGCAACCATAAATCAGCTCAGCAGTCCCTAAAGATAAAAATCAGCAAATATTCCAGATATCACATAAGTTAAAAGCGACCGCCGAGTGCAGGATAAATTAGGTTAATTTCAAATTATAAAGTAAGAAGGATCAGACGCCAATCAATCCACCGGAAGCACTTAGTGGGCAATGAACAGAGCAGAATATCACCAAAGCGAAGAGTCACAATCGAAAGAGCAGCACAAAAATACGCTTATCAGGTTAAAAGAAAAATATATATTCACAGTACATACTGGTCATTACCCACCCCGTAAACGTGGAACATCCTAACTTATGTTAGCGGTAAAACTAACAACAGAAACGGTAAGCAACGCTACACCTAGTCTCCGTACTGACCCAAAGGAAAGATGAAAAAGAGAAAAGAGCCAAGAAAAGAGAAGAGAAAAAATAAGGCCCATAGAAACTAAGAAAGGACAAAACAAAAAACCCCCGCCCCCCAACACCCACCCTGCACGCATGCAGAGGCTACGGCCTACCCCCCCCCCCCCCAGCAGTGTGCCTGTCGCCCAAAAAAAGGGAACCCGAAATTTAGATACAGAAAAGAGAAAAAGAAAAAGAAAAAAAAAAATTATATAAAACCGGAGGAGGGCCACCCAATCAGGCTCCCGGTCTCCCCTTCCACGAATTTAATCTCCACCCCAAAAGCAACAGTCAACAACAGCAATCACTTAATAAAGTAAAAATGGGGGTGAATCATCACGTACTGCGCAATTAGGTATGTCCTGGGAACTCACCAACCCACTTCCCCGCCAGCCACTCAGACATCAAATATTAAAAGAACCACTTAGCCCTGGCCCGTTCTTGTAAGTCCCCCGCGGCATGCCAGCCGAGGAGATCCCGTCTCAGCAGACATGTGAAAACAAAATGTCCACACAAGGTAGAGGCGCAACTTGCAAATACAAAATGGACGTCGCCGACCACCGACAGAGTCTCCTTCACTAAAGACCATCACTGCCAGTTCCGACCCATGGCACGCATTCCATAGCAGAAGTACAGGGGCGAGGAAAGAAGAAGCAATCATAGGAGGCGACAGTAGCTGAACCAGTGTCCGAGTTATCAGCGGCGCTACCGTGGACGCGGCCGCCATCCAATGCTGGGAAAGGCATCCTTCAGTACAATAAAAACATGCGGGCAGTTTTCCACAGACACCAGCACTGCCCGAAATCATCCATTCCCTTCCGTGTCCATGTGTAACCACAGTACCCCCCTCAACGATAGTTGGGGGCAAGTCCTCGCGTACCTGGGGGCCATCCGAACGCAATCGCCACAGTGTGTGTGTAATATCGTCAAGCTGTCCACCCAGCGCTCGGGAGCCATCCATCCAAGCAGACTGTAAGTCACCCAGAGCAGCAAGAATATCACTGTGAGACAGCGTAGGCTGTTTTTCCGCCATCACAGAACCACTCGGTGACTCGCACTCCCCCTCACGCAACACTCCAATAGGCAGGGTAGCGTACTCCTCCTCATTCAGGCCGCCATCAGGCGTTTCCATCTTGTAGGGAGAATGAAGGCAGGGCAGGGACGAGTCCGGCTCAGGCAGACCATAGGTTGTATCACGGGGGCTCTCTAAGTACATGCCTGAGAAGCAATCTCCGGTAATGGCCATCCCCTCTCTGACACAGCACTAGTCGTAAATTCGGGAGTGGCCCGCGAAAACCGGGCAGGGTCGAAGACAAAGCCGACAGGCTCACCCTCAGCGCTCCGCAATTTAGCAGTAGTTCCACCGAGCCCCCATCCAGAGAAAACACTCCAGCCGCTTCGTGTGCCAATCAAAGCTTCCTTCAGAAAATTCCCCTCTGCAGTTGCTGCGTCCCGGTGGGCCGACTCCGCCCAGGTCCAGCTGGCCGATGTAGATGAGTCAGCGCCCGGCCATGTTATGCAGGCGAGGTCCCGGCTCAGGGTCGTCTGAGGCCAACAATCGACTTCGCGGATATCTCCGTCTTTGGGGCCGGTAGAGACGCCGGGGTAGCGCGAGCGATGTCTGCGCGCATTCACCGTCTCCCCGCTGCCATGCAATACCAGGATCTTGTACAGGATTTCCTTGTGGGGCTCGGAGGCTTACGGAGCCAGGAGCCTACGCATCCATGCCGATCGCCATCTTGGCTCCTCCCCCCACTTGGGTTACTTTTGACACTATGCTTCGATATGTTCAGGTTAGGTTTGTGGCAACTTGTCTGCAAGCAAATCCTATCAGGATCTATAACCAATAACTGTGCTTTCAAATTTTATGCATATACCATTTCAATATCGCATTGTTTTATTAATCAGTTGTGGTAACTCATTCATTATATTGTTTCAATATGGCTGAGAATGTGATACAAATGCATGTATTGAAGTTGAATTGCTATTATGTTCAATGTACCGATTGCTTTTATTCACTACCATAATATGGCGGCAACACACTATCGAAAATTCCTCTGTTTATGTTCATGACCTCCTGCCATTATATGTCTATCGCATTGGTTGCATAATTCACGTGATCAAGCTTCTTAGGAAGTGAAACGGGTTGTGAATAAACACGGTGGTGAACGTTCAAAGATACTGAGTCTTTCATTCCTGAGAGCGCGCAGATTTGGGATTTTCACAGTGATATATATGTATATATGTGACCAAGATCTCAGCCGAGATCGAAACGCGTCGTAATCTGTGTGCCTGAATAAACCCGCGGAACTTTTACCTGCAGACCTGGTGTGCTGGTGTGGCTCGTCTTCTTGCCCAGAAATCGGCGAAATCTCAGTGAGATATATATATATATATATATATATATATATATGATACCAAAAAGTTCCCCAGATATGAGGCCGCACTCTTCCACAGGTAGGTAACAACCCTTTTATTTAAATTAGCAGCCTGCTTCACACCCCGTCCTTGTGCCCCCTCCGGACTGACGCGTTTCGAGGAGACATTCCTCTTCTTCAAAGTCCACAAGTGCAGGCAGCCTTTTTGCATGCATCTACAGCGTCCCCGTCTTCCTTATAACCAGTTATAGTTAGCTGGAAATTTTACTGACATAAAACCATTGAAATTCCCACGTTATAGTTAGTTGGACTCACTATAACTTGCGCGCCTGCAATGCACTGCTGATGACGTCACATATTACATCACTCATGACATGGTCAGGGACATCACTCATGACATCACTGATGACACCATCCTTGTGACAGACTGACAGACCTCCTTTCGGTGTAATGTAACCCTTGAAACACATATTCAAAAATAGAAACTAACATTTTCAAAAAAATTGAGATACCCATACCACTTACAACAACCAATTCAGTAATTCCACCATCTATATAAACATCCTCTCATTCAGCAACAGTTCTATATAGTCACTCATACATATACTCACTCATCATATGTAGTGATACACATATACATCCTGTTACACACCGACAGTCATCCAAAAGTTACTCACACACATACTCACACATGCAAATAAACAATTGAACATCCATTTATTTGCATATACAGCTATAGTCAAGTCAAGTTTAAATTTGTATAGGGCACTACTCACCCAGAGGGTCTCAAGGAGCTTGAGGGAGGGGGGTACTTTACTTATCGAAAATCCAAATTTTTAGTTGTTTTCTGAATGAGAGGTGGTTCTGTGTGAGGCGGAGGTGGCTGGGGAGCGAGTTTCAAGTCTTGGCTGCTACGTAGGAGAAGGATCTTCCCCCCATGGTGGATCTTTGGATGCGTGGAATCGCGGCGAGGGCTTGATTGGACGATCGTAGTTGGCGGGTGGGGGTGTAAAAGGACAGGCGCGTGTTGAGGTATTCGGGTCCTAGGTCGTAGAGGGCTTTGTGTGCGTGGGTGAGGAGACGGAACATTATTCTCTTGTTGACCGGGAGCCAGTGGAGGTCTTTTAGGTGACCGGAAATATGAGCTTGGTGGGGGATGTCTAGGATGAGTCTGGCTGAGGCGTTTTGGATGCGTTGGAGTTTTTTCTGTAGTTTGGCTGTGGTTCCGGCGTAAAGGGTGTTTCCGTAGTCCAGTCTGCTTGTGACCAGTGCATGGGTGACCGTCTTTCTTGTTTTGGTGGGGATCCAGCGGAAGATTTTTTTGAGCATTCGTAGGATGTTGAAGCATGATGAAGAGACGGTGTTGACTTGTCTGGTCATCGAGAGGAAGGAGTCCAGGATGAAGCCCAGGTTACGTGCGTGGTCCGTTGGTATAAGTGCGTTTCCCAGGGCCGGTGGCCACCAGGAGTCATCCCAGGCGGAGGGGGATGATCCTAAGATGAGGACTTCCGTTTTGTCCGAGTTCAGTTTTAAACGGCTGTTCTTCATCCACTCGGCTACTTCTTTCATCCCTTCGTGTAGGTTGGTTTTGGCGGTGTTTGGGTATTTGGTGAGGGAGAGGATTAGCTGGGTGTCGTCTGCGTAGGAGATGATGTTGAGGTTGTGTTGGCGCGCAATGGATGCGAGGGGACTCATGTATACGTTGAAGAGGGTTGGACTCAGAGATGTTCCTTGTGGTACGCCGCAGATGACTTCAGTGGCCTCTGATCTAAAAGGGGGGCGGCGGACTCTCTGGGTTCTTCCGGCGAGGAATGAGATGATCCAGTCCAGTGCTTGTCCTTGTATTCCGACGTTGCTGAGGAGTTGTATAAGGGTGTTATGACAGACTGTGTCGAAGGCTGCGGAGAGGTCCAGTAGGATGAGGGCAGCTGTTTCTCCGTTGTCCAGTAGAGTTCGAATGTCGTCTGTTGCTGCGATGAGGGCGGTCTCGGTGCTGTGTTTGGCTCGGAAGCCGGACTGTGAAGGGTCGAGGGATTTGTTGAATTCGAGGAAGGCGGCAAGCTGACTGTTGACTGCTTTCTCAATGACTTTGGCAGGGAATGGGAGGAGCGAGATGGGGCGGTAGCTCTTAAGTTCAGTGGGGTCTGCTGTGGGTTTCTTCAGGAGGGCGCTGAGTTCGGCATGTTTCCAGCTTTCCGGGAAGGTAGCGGAGTTGAGGGAGCAGTTGATGACGTCTCGGAGATGGGGTGCGAAAATGGAGTCTGCTTTGTTGAAAATGTGGTGGGGACATGGGTCGGTTGGCGATCCTGAGTGGATGGAGTTCATCAGGCGGATGGTGTCTTCAGTGGTGATTGGGTTCCAGGCGCATGGGGGGGGTTTAGTTCAGAGGTGGGTGGGGTGGACTGGTCTCCAAAGCTGTTATGTATGTCAGCGATTTTGTTGTGGAAGAACGAGGCTAGAGAGTCGCAGAGGTCTTGGGAGGGAGTGATGTCGTTGGTGCAGGCAGTGGGGTTGGCAAACTCTTTGACGATGTTGAATAGTTCCTTGCTGTTGTGGGCGTTGTTGTCGAGTCGATCCTTGAAAGCTGATTTCTTGGTGGATCGGATCAGTTGGTGGTGTTTGCGGGTGGCGTTCTTGAAGGTGGCCAGGTTGTCATTGGTTGGGTTTTTTCGCCAGGCTTTCTCGAGGGTGCGACAGATCTTCTTGGATTTCTTAAGGTCGTCATTGAACCAGGGGGCTTTTTTGCTACTTTGCTTGATTTGATGGTTTTTCAAGGGTGCTAATTCGTCAGCGCTGTGGGTGATCCATTGTGTGAAGTTGGTGGCTGCTTGGTTTGGGTCCGATGATTTGACAGGAGGGTTTTGGTGAAGCGATGTGAAGAGCTGGTCGGTGGTAATTTTGTTCCAGTTTCTGCGGGGAATTGGTTGTGGGTGGTTGTGGGTCGTAGTCTTTTTGTAGTTGAAGTGAACACAGCTGTGGTCCGTCCAATGGAGAGCTGTGGTGTGATTGAAGGAGATGTGCTTGCTGGAGGTGAAAATTGGGTCGAGCGTGTGCCCGGCATAGTGGGTGGGGGTGTCAAAAAGTTGTTTGAGTCCGAGGTTGGCGAGGTTGTCCAGAAGGGTGGTGGTGTTGCTGTCATTGTTCTTTTCCAGGTGGAAGTTGAGGTCTCCCAGTAGAATGTAGTCCTCGGAGGGGAGGGTGTGTGGGCTGATGAAGTCTGTGATGTCTTCGCTGAATTGTGTGCGGGATCCTGGTGGCCTGTAGATGAGGGTTCCTCTGAGTGTGGTCTCGGGGTCGGTGTGGATTTGGAAGTGAAGGTGTTCTGCGGTTGCGAGGTTATCGTCGGAACTGGTTGTGATGCGGATGGTGTTCTTATGGACGATGGCGATGCCTCCTCCTGTTTGGTTGATGCGGTCCTTTCGGATGATCTTGTAGCCGTCCGGGATGGCTATGGCGATGTCGGGCGTTGATGAGGCCTTCATCCAGGTTCCTGTAAGAAAGGCGACGTCCGGTGATGTGGTGTCGAGTAGGTTCCAGAGTTCAATGGCGTGTCTGTGGACCGAGCGGGTGTTGAGCAGGATGCACTTTAGGTGGTTAGTGTCGGAGCTCTGTTTGGAGTGTGTGGATTTGGTGTGGGTCCTGATGCAATCGAACTTGCAGGAGTGGCAGGTGAAGGGTCCATGTGTATGTCCTGGGGCGGCTTGGTAGCAGTTTGGGAGTCGGCCGGGGTTAAGTGCTGAGAGGGTTGAGGCGTCACATACAAACAGTGAGTCAGTCACCAACCCATGCAGCCACTTATACACAAAGTGAAACACTGATACATATATTTAAAATATTTAAAAATTACTTGCTAATACATGTATTCACTAAGATACACTTTATAAGCCAGTTAACCAATCAATATTTTTATAAAAATAAACATCCATTTACACACTTATTTAAACATTTATTCGTCCATCGACCTTTACAAATACATATATAAAACATATTGATATTTCAGAAAGACACACATTCACTGGATGGTGTCATCAGTGATGTCATGAGTGATGTCACTGACCATGTCATGAGTGATGTAATATGTGACGTCATCAGCAGTGCATTGCAGGCGCGCAAGTTATAGTGAGTCCAACTAACTATAACGTGGTAATTTTAATGGTTTTATGTCAGTAAAATTTCCAGCTAACTATAACTGGTGTGAAACCTATGGTTTTTTCAGTGAATTTCATAGGTTTTTTAAATGCTAATTCCTAACTATATATAAGGCCCCAAACCTATGTTTTTTCAGTGAATTTCAAAATTGTGTTAATAGCAAATGTCTATAGCTATGAAATGTAATATTTTTGAAAATGAATGAATCCTATATTATATTTGTATTTAAAACAATTTTTTTAATGTATATATTTTTTTTGCCCTGGAGCGCTCCCGGTGAGCGCCCCGGAAAGCGTAGTCTTTTGAAGCGCCCCAGGGCGCGCTCCGGAGAGCGTCCCGTTAACACTATTGCCGCAAACGAAAACATCATTGTGACATATCGCGTAGCCGCTACCACGTGATACGCACAGCGTAAGCGCACCCGGAAGCACTCGAGCGAATACGATCGCGCAACGTAAACATCCGACGCGCTTACGCGACGCGACCCGGGGCGTGCCCACAGGCGCGCCCGGGGGCACGTCGCGTCAGCGCGTCGGGTCATGTGACCTGAAAATAACACTTTTAATTGGTGCACAACAGTTTTGGTTTCATAATGATGAAATCCCTAGTCTTGTGACCTGAAAATAACACTTCTCATTGGTTCAGGACATTTTTTTTTCCAAATGAGGAAAGACCCCACCTTTTTTCCTTATTCTGACTTTGTCCTTTGACTGAGGAAGACCTGTTTTGAAATCTTTGAGGTATATTTTGTACTTTGAAATGGCTACAGTAGCAGCATCAGCTGAAGCATCTGCACCACCACCACCACCACCAAGAGGACCACCACAACATCACATTGGTGGTCAAGAAGAAGAGGAGGAGGAGGAGGAGGAAGAGGAGGAGGGGACGAGGAGGAGGTGGCTGGAAGAACACAATACCCCATACCAACCCAAGCCACACATTGTATGGGAGTTTTTTTCCATCCCTGAGGGAAAAAAGAAAGTGAATGCGGCAAAGGTGACTTGCCTTTTCTGTGACATGGAACTCTCAAGGGGTAACCCAAATAAAAAATATTCATTGGGAACAATACCATGATAAGGCACATGCAGCGCAAGCATCCTAACAACTATGCTGCCGCAGAGATGAGAGAACTGGCCAGCAACCCTCCCCAATCTACACCCAGCACCTCCAAACGAAAACAACCCACTCCATCGGGACCAGAGACAAGGGAGACAATCCCTTGCATTCAACCACGGTTTGGAAAATTTAGGGTCACCTGTATTTTTTGTGGTAAGACCATCTCCTATGGTGAGCAGAGCCTAAAGCTCATCCTCCTTGCTGGTGACAACCACAATTGCCCCCAAAAACCCAAATTTTTTCCTGATTTTTTTTTGCTCCTGTTGAGCCATTTTCAATTCCCTGTTTTTTTTTTCTCCCCATAAAAATAACCAAAAAAAATACAAAATAGTTCATAAAAGCCAAAAAAAGTACAAAATGTTCAAAAAACATTAAAAAAAATATAAAACAACAAAAAGAAGAAAAAAAACAGTTCTTTTTAGAACTACCTCCAATTTCTAAAAAAAGGCTACATTTTTTAAAAACTCTATCATTCATTTTTCCCCATGGGACGCTCCCCGGTCCACTCCCCGGTGCGCGTACCGGGCGCTCCCCCCGTGCAAATCAAAAACAATTTTTTTTTCTCCCGCGGGGCCCTTTTATAGCCCCCACATCAAACCTAGGGGGTCAAGGGGGGGTCTACTCTGCCCCCTTATTGTCATTTCCCCCTTTGTTTTTCCCAACTCTTGTGTCTCGAGCCTACCGAGACACAAGATGGCGGCCGCTCCGGACTGTTTCGAATGTTTACAGACACCCGAGAGCCAATCAGCTTTCCGAACGCACCTCACGTGGCGCGCCCAGAGCGCTCCCCGGTGCGCATACCGGGGCGCTGCCATAGATATATATATTTTTTTTACCTAAATTACTCAAAAATCACTGGAGCACATATCTTGAGACATAGCAAAGGCACATCGGGCTACCAGTCCCTACAATTTTGCCAAGTTTGGTGGAAATCCATTCAGCCGTTCGGGCTAAAAGTGAGTTTGACAGCCCTATGGAAATTAACATGGGGAAAACACGTTTTGGGACCCCCCTTTTATCTCGGCCCCCGCTTGACGAATCCCCCCCAAACTTTCAAGGAAGGACCGGAGCTCCGCGAGGCAAATTTGAAGAAATTTTCAGGCAGATTCGTCGACCGGCGCCAAAGTTATTCACAATAGAATTTTGAGATTTTGCATTGAAAAAAATCCTAACTATAACTACCTACTGGCGACCGCCAGTAGGTAATATATACATATATCTTCACTGGAACTGGCACCATCTCGAGTAGCCCCCCACACCACCGACCCAAGTGCATGAACATAATACATCCTGGGTGTTGGAGTCCTGTTAATGGTTCACGACGTCCAACAGATGAGCCAATGTCTTCGAGGAGGAGTCCAGTGAAGTCAGTAGCACAAACAGGCGGAGCAGAGCTGATGGACTTATTATTTGACTTGTGTGGGTGTAGGGCACTGAGGAAGGCTCATCACGCCGAAATGCATTTGCCGCCACTCATGGATGCAACTTTGAATTAAAGCACCTCCAACGAATTCCCCTTTGGCCTCTGCTCTTTTCTGCACTGGGAAGGGTTTTTGTGGATATTTTCTGCGCAAATGCCATGAGCGCAGTACGGATGGCCGTGATACACAAGTAGACCCGGACTTAAAATGGCACCACGCTGCCTCGCAGTGTTTCACGGACTTGAGGAATCAAGATGTTCCAGTGTCCGCCGACAGATTTTGGGAGAGGCATGCGGTATGAGGCATTCTACCTCTGAACGGGCGTTATGTGGCGCATGGCTGCCCCCGCATATTCAATCTCTCTTTCTGACGGCTGTATCAGTCCGAGGGGACCCGAGGAGGAGCTTTTGACCTCAGCTGCGAGGAAGGGAGTCAAACCATCCTTACCTGCAATCTTCACTGGAACTGGCGCCATCTCGAGTCGCCCCCCACACCACCGACCCAAGTGCATGAACATAATGCATCCTGGGTGTTGGAGTCCTGTTAATGGTTCACAACGTCCAACAGGTGAGCCAATGTCTTCGGGAGGAGTCCAGTGACGTCAGTAGCATAAACAGGCGGAGCAGAGCTGATGGACTTATTATTTGACTTGTGTGGGTGTAGGGCACTGAGGAAGGCTCATCACGCCGAAATGCATTTGCCGCCACTCACGGATGCAACTTTGAAATAAAGCACCTCCAACGAATTCCCCTTTGGCCTCCGCTCTTTTCTGCACTGGGAAGGGTTTTTGTGGATATATATATATATATATATATATATATATATATATATATATATCCACAAGAAGACGCCGCACACCACTTCTATTTGATTTCAAGTATGTTTATTTTCCGGCAGGCATTTCGGACTATTACAAGTCCCTGATCAGGGTCATCAAGGGACTTGTAATAGTTTTGTAACTTGTTTTAAACAATTATAGCGAGAGCGTCCCGACCCTCGCGGCCAGCACCAGCTAACAGGACGCTCCCCCCGCCCGGGACATTTGCTTGTGATATATATATATATATATATATATATATATATATATATATATATATATATATATATATATATATATATATATATATATATATATATATATATATATATATATATATATATATATATATATATGTGTCTGATTGATAGTACAGGCGTAATGAAACAATTTGTATTGCATAATTAGTCCTTTCAGTCTTATCACTTTTAGTTCTTTGAATTCCAAATCCCGTTATGTGGGCTACAGGTGGACATACAGGTCCTCGTCCACATTCAGCCCCTGCAGTTGCTTCGTTTTAAATTTCTTTATCAATTTTGATTCCAGTCTTCTTAGCCTTAATTTTCTATCTCCACCTCGTTCATGTTGTGGGACGGTGGCCAAACCAGAGTATGTTATGTCTAGCCAAGTTTTTCCAGGATGACTGGCAATGTGCTTCGCCATGGCATAAGAGTGATCTCCATTTTGTATTGCACGGGTGTGTTCCAGGATTCGTTTCTTAAGAGGACAAGTAGTGCTTCCAATGTATTGTTTTCCGCAATAACACTGTAACAAGTATACTACGAACGGAGTCTCGCAAGTAATGGTTTCTCTTATTTCAAAAATTTTGCCCTTTGGGTCTTTGATAGTTTGTCAGATTTCTGCCAATTTGACATGCTTTGCAAACTCGGCATTTTGTGAAGCCTAAGGCTTTCTTTTCCAGCCATGATGGTTCTTTCTTGACTTCGAAGTGACTATGCACTAGGTGATCAGAGAGATTAGGTGCTCTCCTATGTGTCATCAAGGGTCGTTCTCCTATATCATTCCTGATGTCCACATCTTTTTTAAGAATATGCCAATATTTTGACAGGATTTTTTCAATTTTGTGGCTTTCCTTCGTGTATCTTGTTATCATTTTAGGTTGTTCTTCATTTGTGTCGTCATTGTGGATGTCTGTGGCTGGTTGTATTCCTTCTCCTGCAGTCCTGTTTAAATTTCTTCTTTCTTCTTTTGTTAAGAGAGTTTCCGTTCTGTTTTTCTTTCTTGCTGCTGTCTCACCCCTTTTAATGTCTGTTCGTTTATACCCTCTCTGCTCAAAGCGTGTTTTTGTTCCTTCAAAGTTCTTTTCCATTTCACTTGGTTCTGAGCAGTTCCTCTTCATTCTAACCAGTTCTCCATAGGGGATACTTTTCTTCAACTTCTCGGGGTGAAAGCTTTGTCCATGGAGTAGGCTGTTCGTCGCCGTTTTCTTGTGAGGAACTGTTGTTTCTATCCTGTTGTTTTTCACGTAGACTTTTGTATCCAGAAACTCAATTTCCTTAGAGCTTATGTTATAGGTAAACTTGAGTCCCACCTGGTTGTCATTCAGAACAGCAAAGAAAGTTTTGAATTCTTGTTCTGTGCCCTTCCACAGGAGAAACAGATCATCAATGAAGCGCAGCCACAGTGCTACTTTTGCCATATATTGGTTGTTTTCTTCTCCCCAAGCCACGCACCTCTCCCACCTCCCCATCATGAGATCAGCTTAGCTTGGGGAGAAGGAAACTCCCATGGCTGTTCCGCGACACTTTGCATACACCTTTTTGTTGAATAAAAAAAGTTATTGTAGAGACACATTTTGTGTCAACATTTTGGAATGTTCATACTCCGTGATGGGTCGTTGTTGTAGGAAGGACTGTATTGCTTTAAGGCCAATTTCATGGTCGATGGACGTCTATAATGAAATGACGTCTATTGTCACTAGCAAATAAGAGGGTTGCCATTCAGGGTTTGATAGAATTCGTAAGAAATCTCCAGTGTCTTTTAGGTAGGAGGATAAAGTTGGTACAATAGGAGCAATGAAACTGTCAACATAAGTCGAAACATTTTCATATAATCCTCCGCAGCTGGATATAATGGGTCTCCCTGGTGGCTTGTTCAGAGTCTTATGTACTTTCGGGAGAAAGTATATGGTGGGTGTGATGGGGTCTTCACCCATTAAGAATTTCCTTTCATTTTCTGTTATGAGACCGGCTTTTTTCCATTCGTCTAGTCTGTCATGTAAATCAAGGATCATGTCTTTTATTGGATTCCTTGGAAGGATTTTATAGTTGTTGGTGTCTGTCAGTTGTCTCATGGCTTCATCTATGTAGTCCTGTTTTTCCAGGATTACTATGTTCCCTCCCTTATCGGCAGGCTTGATCTCGATGGTGTTGTTAGCTTTAAGGGATTGTATTGCCAATCGCTCTTTTTTACTGAGATTTTCAAATTTGCCTTGAAGGACATTTTGCATGTTTTCTAATTCACCCAAGACAAGGTCTTGGAAAATGTCTATTTTATTACCCGGATATAGAGTGGGGCAGTATTTTGATTTCGCCTTGAATTTGGTTGCGGGTCTTTTTCCAGTTTCTATGTTCATCTCCTGCAGTATTTGTGTGCTGCCGATTTGTGTGGCAGAGATTTCATTTGCTAGTTCATAAGCAGTGCGTAGTGGTGGTATTTCAGATATTTTCTGTCGTTCTTGCTCGACTGTCATTTCAATGGTTTTTGTTCCTTTGTATTGTGGATATTTTTTGAAATGTTTTTTAACTTTAATTTCCTGATATATTTGTACAGGTCAATTTTGGTATCAGTGATATCATGATGGATTTGCGGGCAGAATGATAATCCTTTTTTTAAGAGGTCTGTTTCACTGTTGGTTAATGTGTATCTTGAGCGGTTTATTACCAGATCCAGTGACTTCTTTTTGTTTCCTTATGTTTGTTTCACTTTTTCACTATTGTTCGGTTTCTGAGATTGTAACCCCCGCTTTGATCGCCTGCCTCTCCTTGTTTTGCGACTTGATTTTTTGATTGGAAGTAGCCTCTTACTCTTCCCCGTGTTCGATAGTATCCTCGGCTTGGTGGTTTTGTTTTCGGCGTTTGCTGCTCTTTGTAGAGCAGTTGTAGCTCGTCTAAAAAAGTGAGTTTCTGTGCTCCTCTTATTCTTTGTTCTTCCTCACTCCAATCGGATTCTGTTTCACTAGCCGATTTTTCGTTGCTTTTGCCAGTGTTTTGTTTCCATTGTTGTTTGTAGGCGTCATATTTTTTCGCGAAGGTCAGGATTCTTCCGAACTCGTAGTCATCCTCGTCTCTCCTAAACTTGCGTTGTTTTCTATTTTGGACCTCTTCTTCATGTTTTTCTAGATTTATTTCCATGTCTGCCCTCATTTTCTTCACTGCTTCGACATCCTCCTTCAGTTTCCGCAATTAATTGGTGTAACTCTTCCACATCTTTGCGAGCATATTTGATTATTATTAGTAGTGAGTTTCTGGAGCAATCCATGTTGTTACGCCCCCATTCTTCTAGCATTTCTGCCTTGGTGTCTGGATGGTTCAGTAGTGTAAAGATCCTGAGACCTCTAGGAACCATGTTGCATTCCACGTATTTTTCGAGAGTAATAATTTCCCAGGGTCTCAAGATTTCTTTTCGCAACAATTTTTCCAGCTTGATGAAGAGTTGTTTTAAATTCGTTACGGTTATCGGTGCATTTTTTTTGCTTCTTCGCCACGTCTAGTTTTGCCTATGCTTCTTTGAAACATTGTTTCTGCTTTTGATGCTCGTTTCGCATTACGTTTTTCCATTTTGTTTGACAAATTGTTTCGGTCACCTGTACTTCTGTCACAAAGCCGCTCGATAATATGAAGTTGTTTTGGTTTTTCGAGTTTAGGGAACAGACGTTTGTAGCTTCGTGAAAAATATTTTTGTAACTTTCGGAGTCTGTTTATCAGATTCCTATCACAGTTGGCACTGGTTACTGAGTGAGGTTTAATGTCTCAGATTTGTTCTTTCTGAGACCTTTGTTGTCAGGCTACTGTAGCCAAGGTACCTTTTTGTCCACCTCGCTACGCACACACACAACAAGCTCCCGCTGCCTTGGCTTACCTAGGAGACTCCCGGCCGTGTCTGTGTCCTCCGACCCAGCACGTCGGCGCTCAACCAGTTGGTAGCGGAACGGTGTGTTGATTTTGCTCAATTTTACCGCTCTCCCGTTGTTTGCAATGGCTTTTCCCTCCGGTTTCCGCCTTGCAACAGGTTACGCCTCTTGAGCAGCTCCTGCGGGTTTGCCGGGTCTTCTAGGTTTTCTGGGATGCGGTGAATGTGTCGGGTTCTCCCCTGTATGCTTCTTACTTCTCCACAACTTGTCCTGTAGCAGGGGGAACTCTTGTTAGCTGGTGCCACCGTCGGGACCAGGGCAGTGTCCCGTTGAATATTAGCCGCAATATTTCAAATAATAATGATGGCACTCCGCTCAGTAACTTTTTAAGATTTTATTCCAAACTGTGGTCGCCTACGCGTTTCGAACAAACGTTCTTCATCACGGTAGTTTTAGACAGTTTGTCCCTTTTCTCTTTCAGTATTTATACACACTTGGTCCATGCATTGCATTGTGGGACATGTAGTTTGGTACACAAACATTCAACAAACTTTATGTACTTTTTTTATATACATTTGGATTATTTACAGGGTCCGCTTGCGTGTAAGTATGTTTTTCTTTGTACACTTATATATATATCACTGAAAGAAACCACAGGTTTCAGGGACGTTATAGTTAGTTGGACATTTCACTAGTACAAAACCAGACAAATTTGGGCGTTATAGTTAGTTGAGCTAACTATAACTTGCACCCCCGCAATGCACTGCTGGTGATGTCACATATTACATCATTCATGACATGGTCAGTGACATCACTGATGATATCACTGATTACATCTCAAATGATATCACTGATGAAATCATCCACCTGATCATCTGTTGCACCTTCTCACACCCTAATATAACCTTCAAAATACAGACTACAGTTCTCGAAACCATGGACACACCAATACCAGTTAGTACATACCTACTGATCGATTCCTAGGACTACACTTATATCCATTCACTCACCCATACAGTCACTCATACATGCAGACACTCATCAATACAGCCACTATCATATACACTCATACACCTATACAGACACTCACACAACTCCACTCACCCTTAGAGTTACTCACACACCTAGTCAGTCATGCAAAGAACCAATCACAATCCCATTTACTCACCTATACAGTTATACACACACCACCCCACTTATTCATATAGATACTAACACATAGTTACTCTCTTATACAATCACTGACATAAGCACACACCTATCCATACAGCCACTTTCACAATCACTCACTTTCACATATAGTCATTTATATAGTCCAACACTCACATATACTGCCTTTCACATATCTAGTTACTCACACATGTACCACTGAGTCATCGATTCACTCACCAACACACCCTTACACACACACCCATACAGTTCTTCACAGATGCACTCTTGAACACACTCTCACATCTATGCACAGAGTCACACCCCCCACCCACCCACACAGACACTCAGGCACCCATACAGATACTCAGACAACCAATCAATAACCCATATGGACACCCATGTAGGTACTCAGCAACCCATGAAGCTGCCTACACACCAACTGACAGGCTGACACAGACATTCACACACTTTAGTCACTTACCCGTGCATTCAGTAAGACACGTTTAATCACCCACTTATACAGTCAGTCAGGCACCTACTAAATCCTCCATTCAGACACTCATTCACCCGCTCATTCTTCAATGCACCTTGGCATATATATATATATATATATATATATTCTCCCAACGCTAAGTCCCTCAATCCTCGGGACTAGTCTTCAAAAAAGAGCACTCAAAGTCGCTCCAGCGTGGTTAGCCATATTTTATTACAGCATTTGCAGATAGCAAGGTTACAAATGCGTTTCGGCGTTGAAAAAAAAAATAAATAAATAAATAATAATATATATATATATATATATATATATTCACTGAAAAAACCATAGGTTTCACACCAGTTATAGTTAGGAATTAGCATTTAAAAAACCTATTAAATTCACCGAAAAAACCATAGGTTTGACACCAGTTATAGTTAGCTGGAAATTTTACTGACACAAAACCATTGAAATTCCCACGTTATAGTTAGTTGGACTCACTATAACTTGCGCGCCTGCAATGCACTGCTGATGACGTCACATATTACATCACTCATGACATGGTCAGTGACATCACTCATTTGTACTAACTGTAACTCTCGTGCCCGTAATCCACTGGTGATGATGTCACATAGTACATCATTCATGACATGGTCAATAGGCACT